>NC_047503.1:42715899-42999629 GCF_902827115.2 Pseudochaenichthys georgianus
GATAATGCGAGGTTTAACCTTTTGGACTTTTGTGTCCCTGATTGTGGCTACAACACAGTGATCGCTCAGATCATTTGCAAATACTCCCACAGATGAATATTTATGGGAACATTAGTTAAAATGAGATCAATTAGGGAGGATTTATTAGGGGACTTAATATGTGGGCGAGTAGGACTGTCCACAATCTGAGTAACATTCAAAGAGATACAAAGGTTTTTTAAATCCTCTGACTCTGCAGTTAACCAGTCCCAGTTAAAATCTCCAAGTAGTACTATTTCCTTGTAGTCTAGTTGTGATAAAAGATTTGCTAGTGAAGACAATGAGTCTTTGACAGCTGAGGGGGGTCTGTAACAGCCCATGACCTGTTGACCCTTTGCCACTTCTATATTTAAGGCTAAAAATTCAAATTGCTTACCGATCGATTTGGAAACTACTGCGGTTACACTGAACTTATTCTTAACATAAATGGCAACGCCACCACCTTTATTAGGCCGGTCGGTACGATACACATTAAAACCATTTAAGGCAATGTCAGAGGCCAAAATAGATTTGTTTAGCCATGTTTCAGATAAGACAATGACGTCAGCGTCAGTCGAGCTCGCCCAGATACGGACAAAATCTAGTTTACCTAACAGACTGCGCACATTCAAGTGGATGAAACCCAACCCAGACCTAGCTTTAAAATCAGCAGGAGTAGCGATCTGACTACTACTACTGGGCGGACCAGGGTTAGGTTGTACATTTCCTGACAGTAATAACAACAACAAAAACCAGGCATCTTTTCCTCTTAAATGAGACACATACATTTTCATCTACTTTAGAAACACCGGAAAAGTCTGCGAGAGTGTGATTAGAGCTTAAGAAGCAGTCCTGAAGAACCATCAACGCAGGAAAACAAAAAAGACAAACATATTTTGTCGAGCAGATTGTCTGTGACAAGGCAACCGGTAATTGTTTGAGCAACACATCCGAACCTTTGCAGGGGATGCCCACTGCGGGTGGCAGAACAGACCTGAGTCCAGTAGACTCCTCAGAATGACTAGAGATCTTCTCATAGTCCAAAACAGTTAACAGGCACAGCAGAATCCCGATATGGGCCATTTTCCCAGACCAGCACACAGAATCTGCGATGTTCCTGGAGCAAAATCAGCACAGCAGCAAAGGACAGGCGAAAACAGCAGCGTGGAAGCGCTCCGGTCCCTCCGTGGTATCCCCGGGGTGAAAGCAGGCCTCTGCAACAGCAGAACCAGGACAGGAGGAAAGCAGGCCCCAGCGGTGGTAAAATCCTCCTCCGTACAGCAGCACACGCCCCGTGGAAGCAGGCGTGTGCTGTTGATGTTCTTTTCTTGTTCATGTTCTTGTTCTTGTTCATGTTGATGTTCTTGTTCTTGTTGATGTTCTTGTTCTTGTTCATGTTGATGTTCTTGTTCTTGTTCTTGTTGATGTTCTTGTTCTTGTTCATGTTGATGTTCTTGTTCATGTTGATGTTCTTGTTCTTGTTCATGTTCTTGTTCTTGTTCATGTTGATGTTCTTGTTCTTGTTCTTGTTGATGTTCTTGTTGATGTTCTTGTTCTTGTTCATGTTGATGTTCTTGTTCTTGTTCATGTTGATGTTCTTGTTCTTGTTCATGTTCTTGTTCTTGTTCTTGTTCTTATTTGATCTCTTCTTCCTGCACACTGTTTGTGTCCATCATGAAAACGCTGTGTACAAATAGTTCCCTGCAAACATTTACTTGTAAACTGCACAAAATAAAAGACATGTAATATTGTCACGTTGATGTTATCTTGAAGGTTACATTGGATTTGTATTATTTGTACCCATACTTATACTAGACTCAATTTAATTGTAAAGTTTGGGATATTTGCAAAAACCAAGCAGCTTATGAACATCAGAATTTAAAACAAAACAGTGTTTACGAAAAACGCCATTCAAGTTTTATCATAATTACTATTTATATTTTGTCCAAGAGATGCTGATGTCAAGTGCACTTTGGCAAGAGGCAAGGAGGCAAAGTGTCAAATTGTCAGGGATACAAATGGTTAGGGGTAAACAAATATATATATTAACATTTTATGAAAAATAAAATTTTGACCGAATAAGTAGACCATGTTTGAAAACCATAAGCATACATATTCGCCGATTTCTTAGTAAAAAATCTATTTAAATGTTGATTTCACTGTAATTCCGGTCAAAGTCTAGGTTTGAGTTTGATGTTTTTTATACAGCCTTTGGGTTAAATCCCAAATATCAGTATCTCTTGATCTTTATTTCAAGTAAACAGTCAGTGATGATGGGTGGAAAACCAGTGAGTGATCATATCCTCCCTTTATATTGATGATCTAGTTTCTCACAATGCTTAGACTCATTCAGGGAACACACAGATGTACCACAAAGTGCATGTTAACCGTAAGAATGTTAATCCATCTGACCTGACTGACTGAATGCTATCTTACTTCTGAGAAAGAAAACGGCACACAATAAATCAACATAAATAACCAATCTGTACACAATGCACCGAATATACCGCAGGCTCTTTCTCCACATTGTTCTGGCGTCTCTGACCTTTGTTTCGGTGGAAGACTAAGACTATCATTATGCCATTTCCTTGGAAATGCATGCCCATATTCCTCAGAGATCCTGTGGTTTGATTAATATGCTGCATATAATGTAACAGCTGCCAAGAGAAAGACAATCTATTCAAGATCTGTCAGCACGATGTGGATGAACACACGTCAAACTTCATTCACAGACCTTGTTTCAGCATGTAGCATCAAATAAAAACGAGTATGCACTTTCAGATCATGTTTTAATATGTTATTATTGGCAGCCATACAAGGTGGCAATGGCATATTCTCATATTCTGTCCCGACAACCTGTGGCTTTTCCTATTGTGTTTCTATAACTTTTAACAAGCAAACCAATTGTCTGGTCATTTGCTTTCAATAACCTAAGCCTTATTTGCAGAAATACGAGAGATTTATAGATTTGTTTTCGATTTTACTGGCCGACGTGATGTTGAAACATGTTGGTTTTCAGTTAGACTTTCTGTTGTACAGATATTATTGTATGTTTATCAAAGGGGCTCTATTGGGCTTTTGGGGGTTTCCGCTTTCCTGTAGTGTGTTATATAGATTTGTGTGCATGTCAATGGTCTGCAAAGGCTAACTTCCCAGAGTTTCTCTCCAACACACTCCCCCCCTGCCTAAAACCCCTTTGTTTACCTCCAGAACATAGTGACATCACTATGTAACACTCGTGCTTCTATTGGCTAGCGTTCCAACACATTGTACGTGATAGGCTAAGGGGCGGGACATCTCTAAGAGGTTGACCAATCCTAACAGAGGCGGCCAGCTAACCAATCAGAGCAGACTGGGCTCTGGTTTCAGACAGAGGGTGAAAAGAGGTGCTGCAGCACAGGCAGTATGAGAGGAATAAAGAGCTTTTTGAACATTAAAGCATGGAGACACGTCCCAGTAGAGACACTACATACTGATATACACCTAAAGGTACCCTTTAAGTTAAGGGATTTATAAGGTGTCTAGCCTAAAGTTGTCAGGATTATTATGTCATGTCACGTTTCTATGTGTGGGTGTGTGTGTTTCTGTTCTCCTTGTCATGTTTTCCTCCCTGTATATTGTCTGGTCTCTTTTCCCTGTGTTTTCCTGTCTGTCGTTAGTTTCCCTGGTGTGTCTAAGTTCCTGAGTGTTTTCACCTGTCACTCCTTGTGTGTCTCCTGTGGTCATCAGTGTCAGCCCCGCCCCTGATTGTTCCCACCTGTGTCTAGTTACCCTTTGTTTAAATTCCCCTGTCTCCCAGTGTTCAGTGTCAGTTCGTCTTGTCTATTGTCATGGTAAGGTCTAGGCTCCTGGTACTCATGAAAAGTTTTTGATTCCTCACTGCGTGAGCGCATTCATTTTTTGTTCTCTGTTTTTTTGTCATCTCGACTAGAGTTTTGGTGGTTACCTTTTTTGTTCATTTTTGCCAGTCATGGAAAAATAAAGTATCTTACAATACTTTACCTCTGTCTCCCTGTCTGCAATTGGGTCCAACATCCTAAGTGCCTGAGATCTTAACAAAAGTGTCCTTATAGCAATATTATATATTATAATAAGTCATATTCGAGTGCTGCTCTCGTCGTTCTTTTCTTATTATGCGGAATTCTGCAAGTTTGACACATTTCCAACCTGATACTGACTCTAGATTTTCTTCCTAACTGTGTCTGACAGGCGTGAATGAAATGAGAAAAAATGTCTCGACAGAGTTTCAGGTGTGAACATGAATGACTGGAGAGGATCTTACACATCAGATAACCACAACTATCTGCCCTCAAAAACGAATATGACAAAATGAGCGAGATTATTGATATGATGAATTGACAGTCTTTCGTCTTCATGAATCAGATTTGAAACGATCTCTAAGGCAACACACACACCTTCCTGACTCCTCCAGTATGTCGGGTTAGGATAAAAATGTTAACCTAATAAAAAGGGAGAATCGACCTTCTGTCCTTCCTAAGGATGCGTATCTTTCCCAGAATGCACTGTGACGGGAGACACAAGCCCTCTCTGTGTGTCGGCGTTCCCACCGTAAGGAATCACATGATGGATGACTGCGTTTGAACCGAGAGCCGCAGACACTCTAACACGAGAATAACCTGAACACAACGCAGACGGTTTCACTGTTTAACGTCTACAGCTGCTGCCGAGGTGCCCTTCAGCAAGGCATCTTACTTCACCACAGAAGTCTTCAGGGAAACTTATATAATATATTCTATAATATGTTTTTGGGGGATTGGAAGGACATTTATTATCTTGTAAATATACCTTCCTTCATCCTGTCTTGCCTACGTTTATGCCACTTTCCTACATTTCCCAGAATGCCCTTTGAAAATATCTTGTTGCAGACAGTATGTATCATCACATGTGTGCAGAAGTGGGAAGTAGTGGAGTACAAAAACGTTGTTAATGTAGGCCTACCTAAGAACATTCTTCTGGTATCAGTACTTTACTCCACTACTTATTTTCCTGACGACTTTTTACTTTGACTTCTTACATGTTGAACACAAATACCTGTACTTTCTACTTCTTACATTTTGAACCCAAATACCTGTACTTTCTACTTCTTACATGTTGAACTCAAATACCTGTACTTTCTACTTCTTACATTTTGAACCCAAATACCTGTACTTTCTACTTCTTACATGTTGAACACAAATACCTGAACTTTCTACTTCTTACATGTTGAACACAAATACCTGTACTTTCTACTTCTGTTGTTGAACCCAAATACCTGTACTTTCTACTTCTTACATGTTGAACACAAATACCTGTACTTTCTACTTCTCTCATGTTGAACTCAAATACCTGTACTTTCTACTTCTTACATGTTGAACACAAATACCTGTACTTTCTACTTCTCTCATGTTGAACACAAATACCTGTACTTTCTACTTCTTACATGTTGAACACAAATACCTGTACTTTCTACTTCTCTCATGTTGAACTCAAATACCTGTACTTTCTACTTCTTACATGTTGAACACAAATACCTGTACTTTCTACTTCTTACATGTTGAACACAAATACCTGTACTTTCTACTTCTTACATGTTGAACACAAATACCTGTACTTTCTACTTCTGTTGTTGAACACAAATACCTGTACTTTCTACTTCTCACATGTTGAACCCAAATACCTGTACTTTCTACTTCTTACATGTTGAACACAAATACCTGTACTTTCTACTTCTTACATGTTGAACACAAATACCTGTACTTTCTACTTCTCACATGTTGAACACAAATACCTGTACTTTCTACTTCTTACATGTTGAACTCAAATACCTGAACTTTCTACTTCTTACATGTTGAACACTAATACCTGTACTTTCTACTTCTTACATGTTGAACTCAAATACCTGTACTTTCTACTTCTCACATGTTGAACTCAAATACCTGTACTTTCTACTTCTCTCATGTTGAACACAAATACCTGTACTTTCTACTTCTTACATGTTGAACTCAAATACCTGTACTTTCTACTTCTTACATGTTGAACACAAATACCTGTACTTTCTACTTCTTACATGTTGAACACAAATACCTGTACTTTCTACTTCTTACATGTTGAACTCAAATACCTGTACTTTCTACTTCTCTCATGTTGAACACAAATACCTGTACTTTCTACTTCTTACATGTTGAACACAAATACCTGTACTTTCTACTTCTCTCATGTTGAACACAAATACCTGTACTTTCTACTTCTCTCATTTCCCAAACAGCTGGTTCCTTTAGTCTGAATGTGTGTTGGTGCGTGATCATTATTCTTTAGAGTCATTGCGTGCCTATTGATTTGAACACGATCCGTGTATCCATCACTTCCTGGTCTTCTCTAAAGAAGAGGGACCAATGGAAACGTTGTCATGTTGCCGTTGTTCAGCATGGAAACATTCATTAGCTAACAATGACATTATTGTTCTATTAATATAAAGGGAGGTCAGGTACTCTTTAAAACAGCTGCTAGTTATGGGTACTTTTTACTTAAGTGCATTTGTACTTCTACTTGAGTAAAGGATGTGTGGGCTTTTGCCATCTCTGCATGTGAGGTTTTGTAAACGTCAGGCAACCACCTGATTCTCTCCGGTTCATCACGACAGGATGTATCCTCTAAAGAGAAACAACAGAAGGAAAGACATGAACGTTGAGAATACCTGCAAGAGTAAAACGAGAGAAAACGCAACAGAATTAGAGATTTAACCAACGATCTATAGATTCATAATCCAAAGGTTCATAGGCTTTATTTGTCATATGGCCACAACGCACTATCATCATATATTTAACCATGATTGAAAAACTAACCTAAGATATTAAACCATATATTCTGTATACTTTAAGTATTTTCTTGCCCATAAAGTTATATTTGTTCACTGCCTTAGGACATTTTAAAGCTTCTGATTGTGATTGTTTCTCTGTAAAGATACATCTCAAAAAGACTGCTTGATTAAAGTTCCATTAAAAGTAAAAATAGCTATATTTTTCTGCAACGTCTATTTTTAGTTTGTGTAGGTTTATTTTAATTCCACTTGTATCTGGAGTAAATAAGGCATTGAATGTCTGGCTCTCAGAGTTTACAACCTATTTAAACCACTACATTCCTCACTCCACACTGCATCGCTGCTGATGCTTTCAGAAACATTACCACCTACTTTCACCCGGAGAAAAAGAGACCGAGAGCCGAGTGAACACGGCCATCTGCAGCGAGCTCTGCTAAATACCTCCAGATGTTTGGCTACTTCAGAGCTCTCTCACACACACACACACACACACACACACACACACACACACACACACACACACACACACACACACTTTATAATGTCAGACAATCACTTAACAGGCCAGTGTGTTGACATCAAGGGGGAAAAACCTCAGAGGGGGACGTTGGGTTTGAATATGTCAGAGCTAAGAGAGGAGAACGAGGACTGATCTCTTGTTTGACCGACTTTTTTATATACTTGAGTTCAGGACTTGGACTTTCCTTAAATATCTACTCAGAATATTCTTTACACCAGAAGATCCATGGTTCCCAAGTCGTTTGCATCGTGACTGTTCAAACCAATCCCTTATATCTAGTCAAAGGTTACGGCCTCAGAAAATAAGAGAGATTTCATTTCCCAGATCTTATTTAGAGGACTTGGTCTGAAGACGTGAATTTATCCGGTATTTCGTGAGAAGAGATGGAAAACGTACATTTTGCAGAACAGAATTTGGAGTAGCCGTGCATGCAGCATGTTGTACATTTTTGTTGCTACAATTCTTTACTTTATTTTATTTCTCCTTGTTATTTTTCTCTTACGTTTATATCAGTATTTGTATTATAATTTGTTCTAGTATATTTCCCTAGATGAATAAAGTATTCTGATATCTGAAATAAGCATGAAATGAAAATACACAAGTCAAATATTTCTAGTGTTTTGTAAAAATCAAAATGTTGATTATATGTGCCCTTTATTTTTAGTTTGCTATAAATTCCTCATTGATCTGTTTTAAAGTTTAAGGTTTTAGGTTTCCACAGACAACACACAACCACCTCTTGTGAGCTTCATGTACTCATCAAACTTTGTTGAGCTCTTGCATGTACCGATAGCCAAGAGACATCGGTACAGGTGCTATACGTTCATTTTAGATTTTGCAGCTGCATTCTGGGTCTTTCATTAACTGACAACTTCTCTTCCCCATCATTTCTGGCGTGTGGCGCAGTAGTTTAGTGCGCTGATCTTTGATTCAGCCGAAAGCAAGTTCGAGTCCCACGGCAGTCAGCATGTCGTTCACCGCAAATTGCTCCTGTGGAGATTGCCCACAGTATTGAATATGTAAGATGTCATTTCTTGACTCTCTTTGAAGCATGTCTACAGAGAAACAAGACAATGGGTAGCGTGCAATCCATTGTTTTAGTTTATGAGCACATTACATATAACAAAGATATGCTGATTAAATCGTTCACTCCCTTTATGAAATGAGTTGTGCTAAAACACGAAGACTGAATGTAAATCTTAGCTTTTAGGCAACACCCTAAAGACTGGAGAAACACGCACAGCTGTTTCCTGGTCGGCCTGATTCAGACACATTTCTAAAACATTACACATGACACAGTGTGGACATTTACATGTACAGCTCAGACGATGTTTGAGAGCCTTGAACTCCAGAGGGGAAGAAAAGCACAGGAGATAAACGACTGCTTCTTGTCCTGAAAAATCCTCAGTCACAAAACCAGGGATTAGGAACCCAAGTATTTTGTGGGTATCATTTTCCAATTTTGAACAAATACTCCAGAGAAAAGTTTATGTGCGATGATTCAGTCGTTTTCTGAAAATAATCTTCTTTGGCAGGTTTTTTTAAACGCCTGATTAAATAAAGAGTGGAACAACAAGGCACGCAAAGTGGACTCAATATCCAAGGAAAGAATAACAACAATCTGTGAATCGATAGCGTAACAACACTCCTCAGACATTCCCAAGCTCATAAACTATGTTTCATACAGACTGCGGTGGAAAAAAGCACCACATAAATCATATTCTGCATCGCTCTCCGATTTTTAAGCCCGCAGCTTAACAGAATATCTTCATCTCACATGAGAGAAGATATTTTCACCTTCATCTGATCAGTTTTTACACATCTTCATCACATTTTTGGTCTCTAAGAAGTGACATAGGGCATCCCTGAGTTGTACCGCAGCCAATCTCTTACTATAATTTGAGGAGATTGTTCGGGGGGGTCCATAGAAGCAGCATTCCTGCATGATAGACATGTATTTCAGGGCTGGGACAAGGCCTGGGAATGGAGCCAGTGATATTGGGTGGGGGGGGGCTGGCTATGATCCCAACAAAACAATTCTCGTTCATTTTAACTTGTTCAATCTCCTCAACATCATACAGCTGCGTTACAGTGACAAAGCACCGCTGTCAGACAGTACGGTCCGCTCTCATTGACTTTAATGCATTTTTTTTAAATCGTCATGCAATGGGATTTCGAGACGTTCCAAGGGCCCGATAAGTGTCATGCAACTCAGTCGGCACATCAGCGATCATGTCAGCTTTCATTCTGAAGGAGGTTAAAAGTGAAACCACAATATTGCAGTTAAGTGGTTTTTTCCACGACAACAGCAAACAGTGTAATGACAGAGGGTTGGTCTTTATTGGTCCTGGCATCACAACACCGATCCCTCGAGAGGAGGACAGAGACGTTATTGTCTGAAGAGACTTTAAATTATTCAGCAGGCGGATCCGTGAGGCTGGAAAGACCCCCGCCTCGCTCCTCATTGTCTCAATGTTTGTTGCTTTTCTTTTTGTGCTTTTTTTTGGTTGACTTTTGCTTTGGATGCTGCTAGGTTAGATACTTAGAACAAGACCCTACATTTAGTCAACTACTAGCTCAAATTCCATCACTTGTTATGTTAATATCAAAGTCAACTATATTGTCAATCTTTTAGTTTGTGTGTACAGTGTTAGAAATTAAAATCAATGTTTTGAGAGCATAGTGCACCTTAAACATACCGTCAGTTTAAATGCTGTTTTATACTGAAAAACCAGAAGTTCTTGTGCACAACCAGTTGTTAAGCTTTTATTCTGAAAATCCTTCATCTCCGGTTAGCATGAGGCTAATATACCATTTACTAGAGAGGTGAATTTAGCAGCGATATGATATGATGTTGCACAGCGAAACCTACTGATTTCAACACTACAACTATAGACGTCGAGATATTATTATTGTTGGATAAGGTACAGTTTATTTGATTACGTTATTGTTTACAGTTGTGGGTAGCATGTGACAACATTCGGAACGACTGCTTTTCTTTTTGTGTTTTTTTTTGGTTGACTTTTGCTTTGAATGCGGCTAAGACACTTAGAACAAGACCCTACATTTAGTCAACTACTAGCTCAAATTCCATCACTTGTTATGTTAATATCAAAGTCAACTTTATTGTCCATCTTTTAGTTTCTGTGTACAGACAGAGAGATCGAAATACCATTTCCCACAATCCCGAATACAAAAACAAATATAAATAAAAATATGTATGCAAATATGTATATACCTATATACACACAATCAAAAGACATTTATACACATGCACACATTAGAACCTAAATAAAAGCACAACAGTCAATATACACAACATAACAGTCACTAGGGGTAGACCTAGGACCAGGTGGAGGGATTATATCTCTTCGCTGGCCTGGGAGCGCCTTGGGATCCCCCAGTCAGAGCTGGTTGATGAGGGGAAAGGAAAGTTTGGGGCTCTCTGCTGGAACTGATACCCCCGCGACCCGACCACGGAGAAGCGGGAGAAGATGGATGGATGGATGGATGGATGGATGGATAACAGTCACTTCAATATCTTTGAGAATGTACATTAGTGCCAGATAAAAGATTGACAATTTGGGAAATAGGTTTGTTATATTTCATACCCTTCCTGAAGAACACACTGCAGCATTACTGAGGAATGATCCGGCATACCATCAAGAGTCAATGTGTTAATTTGGCACTCGTAGTTAGATGTTGTTGTCTTTAAATGAATTAACCCTTCAGTATTAGTTTGATCATTGGTTTTTAATCGGCCTCTCACGTCCCCTAACTTTAAAGTACAACACTACATTCCTGCATCAATTCTCTCACTCTTCATCAGCTTCAACAGTCAATCATTCTTGTGACTTTCACTTTTTCCAGACCACCAGCCTGTACTGTTCTGTGGTTTCCTAAAAGTGTTCTAACAAATGCAGGAAGCGAGATAAATGTGTCATAATCACCATGGGAACACTTCCTTCATTCTGTGGGTTTGTTTATTTCTTGGAATAATGGAATCATTATATTCCACTTCTATTCAAACCTTCACACAGAGAGTCTTTTCAGCGCCGTGAAGTTGAATTCTGAAAAGGTCAAAGACCCTCGAGGGACGTCATATCAACAGACGGGACGATGACTCACGTTGACCCGTTTGGACCAGTGTTTACCCAAGGGGATTCTGGGATTGGCCGTGACACTTGCCATTAAAAACACCATTGTAGTCTTGGTGCTAAATATTGATACAATCTAGTCTTGGCGATTGGTTTAAGGGGAGGATTCTTGCTTCAGGTGCAAGTCCTCTCCACACCCTATGAGCAATCTCAGTTTATTTTGCTGGCACCAGAATAAAGCATCAACGATGAGCTCCAGTTATGAGAGGTCTTGGGTTCAAATCCAGGAAACTCCCTTGACAGCACAACACAAATCAGACCCTCTGCTCAGGATGAATAATGTTGATAAATCCACATAGTGTAATCCTTACCAGACACAAAAGAAAACTGCTTGCATGAAGCTGGAAATCATTCTTCAGTGATGACAGAGAAAGAACACAAAGGTAATCGTTAAATGAACATCAGGTAACGGTTTTTATTTGAATACCGTGTGTGTCGTCTCCTCTCCTGCCCGGATCACTGTGTCACTTCAGAGGAAAACTCATAAAAGTGTGCAGCTGAAGGTTACAGTCCTCTCATGATGCCCTGGGGCGAACAATCAGGAGCACAACGGACCGTGGGCTTCAAAGAGCTGTCTGCGCAACCTGCGACGTAATTACAAAGCTCCCCTGTTTTTAAAAGCCGTTTGATCACTGCAGAGACCTGACGGCAAAATGAACGGAAAGTCCTCCTCCTCCTCGACATGAGCAAACGAGAGTGTGCAGCCAGCAGCTAAATGCTAATATAATGCAGCGCTTCAATTCAAATGTTTTAGTCCATGATGTTGGACACCATAGGAAACGTCTAGTGGGTCGTTTGAGTTGTATATTAAGGTGATATAACGTTTATTTCGATGTTCTTGATCCTATTAAGAAACTTATTGTTGGCTAAACTAATAACATGAACTTGTAACTCTGATGCTAGCCGTGTCTTGTTCACAGGATGCAGTGACTGTCTTAATAACTAGGCTTTCAACTAACTTTGAAGTATAATGATCTGCACTAGTATTTGACGCTTAGTGCAACACACATGGCGCTAAGAGCAATCTACTCGTGGTAGGGACTGGTGGTGGATGGGTCAAACAAAGACCCTTAACACAGGGGCTAGTCGTTTGTGCCTGAGCGAAACCAAAACTATAATTATCTTTACTAACGTTATGATACGTGATGCTACATCACGGAGTCGTTTGGCTTTTCCCCACAGCTTTAAATACATAACAAGCTACTTTTCTTTAGCCCTTATTTTATTCATTTAGACTCTGGGCTCAGGTATTGAAATATCCTCTCGCCGCTAATAGCTAGCTGGCTAGTTAGCAAGCTAATAGTAGTTGTTGATGCATGTCAAACATAAACTCATAACTTCATCAACTTTTCAAAACATTAAGCGGGTCTTTTGTTGTTTTAATCTACTGATGTTTAGCATTTACATTTTAGCCTTTACTGCTAACTCTCTAGAGTGGATCCACTTCGCCGGAGTCCGTGGTATCCAGTCCAATCCAACTTTATTTATATAGCACTTTAAAAACCTTCAGACCAAAGTGCTGTACAGAGAGATAAGCTCACACAACATAATATAAATAAAAGATACAAACACAAAACAAACCAGAATAAACGTAATAATTAAAAAATAAATAACAGCCATATAATAAAAACAATAGACCACTGAAAGCAAATAAAAGCAACACTCTACTTGTATCTGAATGCCAAGGAGAAGAGGTGGGTTTTAAGACGGGATTTAAAAACAGTCAGTGTGGGAGCCTGTCTGATGAGCAAGGGCAGGTCGTTCCACAGTTGTATCATTAAAAGATGTTTCATCTATCAACAGCAGCCGTGCGGGGACCTTTGGTTTTATCTGTCCAGGTTTTTCCCGATACAACTGAAGCAGGCAGCTGGCATCACTTGATCGTAATGAAAAGCTGGTTATTGATTTCTGAAGGTTAGCATAGAGGTGACAGCTGTAATGTGATGGAAGTCCATCAGAGGATGCTGTCAATTATTAATAAGCTCTGTTCGACCCCCAGGCCCGTAACATGATCACTCCATTCAGTTTGTTAAATGCGTTTCAACCAAGCTCAGGATTGCTTTAAATCGGTCATATCTTCTACTCCATTATGTGGGGTGCGATTGTGCCAACAAAACATGTAACTGCAGACGATCCTGTCCACCGCACGACACTGATTTTGTTTAGCTGATGCTTTTGTTCAAAGTCAACTGCATTCAAACTTGTGGATACATCCCAAATACTGCAGAAACAAATGCGTTGCCTTATTAGGTCTTGCCATGTTGGTGCTGCTGAATGGTGTCTTTATGGTTTCCTCAGAGCTTCGACAGGACGGGACACATTGCACATGTTTCCATCCAACTTCACACCAAAGACGGTACAATTATTTCTACCAGATATTCACACGATCAAGAAGATCCATCTGCAACACTTTCATTGTGAAAAGGAGAAAGGGTCAGGCAAGGTTCCATTTTAAAGTAAAGCGTATTAGGAACAACTCACGCAGGTTTCAACGGTGGGTTTGCCTTTACACAAGTCAAAGATAAATCTAGTTTTAGTCTTGTTAAACACATTCTCTCTCACACACACACACACACACACACACAGAGCAGTGGCGCCTGGTGTGATGTGGTTATCACGGTTGAGATACAGAGGTGTGAATGACTGACAAGTGGAAGTAAGAGGCAGCTGGAAGACAAACTCCTGTGTCAGCTGTCAACATGGTTTCTGCACCAACACACACACATTTCTACGTTCACTGTTTAAACATGTAGTGCAAAAACACTTTACATTCACAGCAGCTGAGGAAGTCATTTCAGAGTCTTTCATTTTAAGGAAACTGATACAACTTTCAGAGAGGTGTTGGTCCTTTTCGGCCACAGGGAAACCTAAATGTCGTCAATGATCAATCAAATGTAAATTACTAAAATGCAATTGGGTAAACAATGCTGCAAATAATGTTGTATATATATATTCTGAAGTGTTTACTTATTGCATCAGTTTTCAGTCTTACCTGCACAGAAAGGACTGATTTTGTAAGTTGTGGGACGGACGACATCCGGGGTTTTAGTTTAAAATCTCCCACTGCTGATTTTGACAGAGAAACTGTAATAAATCATTATCTCTGATAATGCTTCAATTTGTGAGAGTTCTGATTTTTGCTTTTGAGAAAGTAGCCTTGTGTTGTTGTTTAATAGCCTGTCTGAGGTTATTGCATGTTAATGAATTTCACTTGGTAAAAAAAGCCATTTTGCAATTTTTAAAAGTCACTTTATCCTGGCTACTGGCCTTTGGATCTTGTTGGTATTCGTATGCATGATGCCCTTCACTTCAAATGTGTTTTCTTCAATGACCCCACCTTGTTCAGATGCCCTTTACACAAAATGTAGGTATCTGAAACAAACTATTTTCAGCCAAATGTAGCCGACTTCTTCTTTTACATCTCATCTAGATGTGTGAGGGGATTGTGTGCAGGCAGCTGAGTGTAAACACACACTGTAACATCGAGAGGAAACCTGCACACTATCTCAAACAGTAACAGCGGCGTTAGTCGATCCCTGCTGCTCTGACTCAATCTCACCTCGCCTCAGACGGCTGCAGATAAGAAGAAGAAGAGGTTTTTTATTTATTTAAAGCATGACATGGGAACGCAGCAGCAGACGCCTGAGTCAGGAGCATAACAAGCCTCTCCTGGACTCGTAAAGACCATTAAAGAGTCCGCAGACCGCAGCCTCCCACTGCTGTCTTATCAGGGCGTTCTGCGCGGCCTTTAACGTCACCTCGGTCTGTCTGTTATTCTTTACGTCCTTTTGTTTTCTCCTGGTCTGACTAAGATTGCATGCTTTTGTTTGTCAGGTGCAGATCGCCCTAAAGCTCCTCATCCAGAGATATAAAAATACTTCTGGGTCCCATGCATTATTTTTCAAGTGTCTTTGAACAAATATAAAATAAAATCTTCTTGTAATTTGATCGTAAAACTGAGAGTTTTAACTTAACGTTACCCTCAACACCCTCTCACCTACGGGCTTACATTTATTATGAACCTATGTTTGGAGCAAACATTCCTTCTAAGTATAATACACTTCTTAAGTAGGCAGGATGATTGGTTGGTTGGTTGGTTTAAGGAATTTATGGAATGATTGGTTGGTAGGTAGGTAGGTAGGTAGGTAGGTAGGTAGGTAGGTAGGTAGGTAGGTAGGTAGGTAGGTAGGTAGGTAGGTAGGTAGGTAGGTAGGTACTGTAGGTAGGTAGGTAGGTAGGTAGGTAGGTAGGTTTGGGGTTGACAACAGAATCATACTCATACTTTATTTGAAGAAGACACACTAGTAACATTATTACTTCAATCGATGCCAAGTGAGAGTTTTTAAACTTCAAATAAAAAGGTAGGTAGGTAGGTAGGTAGGTAGGTAGGTAGGTAGGTAGGTAGGTAGGTAGGTAGGTAGGTAGGTACTGTAGGTAGGTAGGTAGGTAGGTAGGTAGGTAGGTAGGTAGGTAGGTAGGTAGGTAGGTAGGTAGGTAGGTAGGTAGGTAGGTAGGTAGGTAGGTAGGTAGGTAGGTTTGGGGTTGACAACAGAATCATACTCATACTTTATTTGAAGAAGACACACTAGTAACATTATTACTTCAATCGATGCCAAGTGAGAGTTTTTAAACTTCAAATAAAAAGGTAGGTAGGTAGGTAGGTACTGTAGGTAGGTAGGTAGGTAGGTAGGTAGGTAGGTAGGTAGGTAGGTAGGTAGGTAGGTAGGTAGGTAGGTAGGTAGGTAGGTAGGTAGGTAGGTAGGTAGGTAGGTAGGTAGGTAGGTAGGTAGGTAGGTAGGTAGGTAGGTAGGTAGGTAGGTAGGTAGGTAGGTAGGTAGGTAGGTAGGTAGGTAGGTAGGTAGGTAGGTACTGTAGGTAGGTACTGTAGGTAGGTAGGTAGGTAGGTAGGTAGGTAGGTAGGTAGGTAGGTAGGTAGGTAGGTACTGTAGGTAGGTAGGTAGGTAGGTAGGTAGGTAGGTAGGTAGGTAGGTAGGTAGGTAGGTAGGTACTGTAGGTAGGTAGGTACTGTAGGTAGGTAGGTAGGTACTGTAGGTAGGTAGGTACTGTAGGTAGGTAGGTAGGTAGGTTTGGGGTTGACAACAGAATCATACTCATACTTTATTTGAAGAAGACACACTAGTAACATTATTACTTCAATCGATGCCAAGTGAGAGTTTTTAAACTTCAAATAAAAAGGTAGGTAGGTAGGTAGGTAGGTAGGTAGGTAGGTAGGTAGGTAGGTAGGTAGGTAGGTAGGTAGGTAGGTAGGTAGGTAGGTAGGTAGGTAGGTAGGTAGGTAGGTAGGTAGGTACTGTAGGTAGGTAGGTAGGTAGGTAGGTAGGTAGGTAGGTAGGTAGGTAGGTAGGTAGGTAGGTAGGTAGGTAGGTAGGTAGGTAGGTAGGTAGGTAGGTAGGTACTGTAGGTAGGTACTGTAGGTAGGTAGGTAGGTAGGTAGGTAGGTAGGTAGGTAGGTAGGTAGGTAGGTAGGTAGGTAGGTAGGTAGGTAGGTAGGTACTGTAGGTAGGTAGGTAGGTAGGTAGGTAGGTAGGTAGGTAGGTAGGTAGGTAGGTAGGTAGGTAGGTAGGTAGGTAGGTAGGTAGGTAGGTAGGTAGGTAGGTAGGTTTGGGGTTGACAACAGAATCATACTCATAAGAAGACACACTAGTAACATTATTACTTCAATCGATGCCAAGTGAGAGTTTTTAAACTTCAAATAAAAAGCCAGTATAGGAACGTGATCCTTTCAAAGCTTTCGAATAAAGAAGGAAAATGTAGTGTGTGAACATGAAGACTGGGTTTTAGGTGTATTAACTAAGGACAGAAATCACAAATGCAACCACAAACATTTCACAGGAGATACTTTCACAGTTAGAGGTGTGGTCATCAGTCCGCTTCACTTAACCAAAAAAGCTGAGCTCACTGAGATGGAAAATATTCAGTAAGACTCAAGAGTTTGTGTGACCTTCAACACCGACTGGCTGCTGCATCACAGTGCATCACTTACATCTGTGAGTCACACTGGAAATGTCAACTGGAAACCTGAGACGGATGAGAAAATAAATTCCTTAAAGTGGGTTTGGAGATTTTGCAAAGAAAAGAAAGAGCAGGGAAGGTGTGTTGAAAATGAGTTCCCACATATCAATAAGACGTCTTTTTTTATAAAGCTAGCGAGAGATAATTGCAAAGAATAGTAAGGTTGAAGAAGAGGTGGAAAAAGATTCTTTACTTAAACGTGGCGTGTGGCGCAGTGGAATAGTGCATTGGTTAGAAACAGGTTCAAACCCCACTGTAGTCAGCATGTCGTTGTGTCCCTGAGACAATTTGCTCCTCTGGGGATTGCCCACAGTGTTCAGTATGGAAGTCACTTTTGATAAAAGCGTCTAACAAGTAACATGTAATGTAAAATTAAAATACTATGATCTTACAATCCTCCATCAGTAGAAGTCCTGAATTGAAAACAGTACAGAAATACTATAATCAAAATGTACCAACAGTTTTCAGAATTACCCTTTTCACAGTATTACATTATTATAGAATATTTATACAATACTAGGTAGATTAGTAATACAGTATTGCGTTTGAATCATATCATATAATTACATAATGTGTTTTTAAAAAGTAGCTAGTATTATGAGTATAAGGTATAATATTTGCCTCCAAATTGAAGTGGAAATACTCAAGTAAAGTACAAATATGTCAAAATAGTGCTCGAATACAATACTTAAGTAAATTAACTACTTTCCAGTAGAATAATTCCTTACCTTCTATGATGATTTAATACAGCCTTTGAGATATACACACATCACTGGTACATTTTATTTATGTGTTCATATTTAAGTGTTTAGGCATTGCAGTAAAAAGCCCTCAAACCTGCAGACAGATACCAAAAAAGGGACATGTTTGACATGTGCACTGAACAGCTAATAAACGTGTCACTCAGCCCTCTGACGTTTCTCCAGAAGTATTTTAGCTGTCCCTGCAGTTTTAACAGCTGAATACCTCGGAGCTTGGAAGTCTTCAAAATTAAGTGGATAATGTGTCGAAAGAAATCATGTCTAGCGGAGGGTAATAACTCACACGACTGCATGTTCTGCTTAGTTTCACCAAATTCTTACATGCATTTGACTTTGATAAACTACTGAGTCACTTCTGGTTTTTCTTCAGATTGTACTGAACATTCAGCCTTTGAGTCAATCTGCACAAACCTATCAAATATGTTGTGCTAGAAGGTGGTGGGCTCTTCTAAGTGTAATTATTTGTGGATAGCTATTATTCAAAGCTACAGGCAGATACAATTGAGGTTGACTGTCTGGAAGAGAATCAGCTGCAGAGATTTACTCAGAGCTTTCTCCAGATGCATATAAAGAACTCATGACGACTGCAGGAAGACAAGGGGTTTCCCATGACTCTGTTAGCGTCCAGTAATATCCTTTACACTCAATGCTGCCAAAAACCGAACATTCCCTCACATGTAATAGTGACACACCCAGTTTACACTCAGCACACAGGGCTGCAGAGCTCTGTTAAAGTTATCAAATGTGTTGTGATCTGGAGAGGAAAGTATACATGCTGATAGGAAGGCAAAAGAGAGGAACTGTGTGTCTTCTGTGTCGATGTCCTGCTGTGGTTACCATCCCACAATAACATGACTGTGGTCTCTAAGTGGTGAGAGCGAGGCACCAACACAGACAGAGTTCAGTTGGTTCGTTCCCACAGTGCTGTGAGACGCTTCGGAGGAAACAGTTTGTCTAAATGGCCGACGAAAGGGACATATTTCTAGCTGGAAAGTAACTCAAAGTAACTTAAGCCTCCTCTGATGCTGCTACCCGCTGGACTGGACACAACTGAAGGGTTTACTGTCCGTTTTATGAAGTGGGAAAGGAGTCCAACCCATCCAAAAAGTTTAAGTTTTCCTTGTTACATTTACCACCATCATAAACTTTTAAGTCTCACTTTGGAGTCTAGAGAGGCATAGTTTATGCAGACCAGATGCAAAGAAGAAATGTTAGACTTGGAGGCTCAATAAAAGACAATAAGACACATTCTTGATTTGAGATAGAAGTGTGACTCCTCATGGCTCGTTGGTCTCAGGGTATGATTTGGGTTCAACTCCCGGACGAGCCCATGCTTGTCTTGTTAATTGGTATATTAAGGAACCTATACTTCCCTATCTGCCAACTCCAACCCGAGTAAATACTCTCAGCTCAGCTCTCAGTCTATCTTCAGTCAGGGTTCAATCCCTCCCCTCCTGCCAACATGTTGAAGTGTCCTAGGGCAAGATACTTAACCCTAAATTGCTCCCTCAGCCGTGTTTGCAGAAGTGAAAAAGATTCTTAGACTTTAATGAATCTCTGCATCAAAGATATAATACAATGAAACAAGGTAACATCTAGTACAAGCCTTCACATCAATGTACAGATTAAAGGTATGTAATTTTGGAGAAACGAGCTCGAGTGCGCTAGAATTTGAAAGTACGCAGCCGAAAAAAATCTGCCTCTTCCTTCAGACTTCCTTACAGAACCCCTCCTCCAACACACACGAACTCGCACATGACCAATGAGGAGGCGCGTTCACACCGGAGTACTTTTACCCGTACTTTTCCCGTTTAGTTCCGCTAGTGCCTGGAATTTTGCATTCACACCAAAAAGAGTACTTAGTTCCGAGAACTTTTACCCCCATTTGTAGTGCCTGTTAGAGAGGTGGTACTATCCTGGGGAGAAAAAAGTACCAATTTCTATTGGCTGGGCGAATTGCAAACCACGGCCCGCAAAACTCTGAAAAGTTTTGTGAAGCCGCCATTGTATTTGCTGGTATTAGCATTATTAGCATTAGCATTAGCCCCGCGCACCAACAGAGAGAGAATAACTTATGGCAACACAAAAAAACAAACATGGGAGCGGTGGAGTGATGAGAAGGTGTCGGCGTTCTGGCGATTTACTCGGAAGTCCCCAACACCGGGGACTTTCGGCCGGGGACTTCGGGCGGCAGTATACGCCGTGAAGTGGTTTGCAGCCTGCCAGTAAACCCAAAGCAGAAGAAGAAGAAGTGACGTCAGCGGCTTCATTTACGTAATCTTCCCTCAGGGAACTTATTCCGGTGTGAACGCGATCTGTACTTAGTTCCATGGGGGTACTAAGTGCTGGCACTAAGTGCTGGGCACTAAGTGCTGGGCACTAAGTACGGCAAAGTACTTGGTGTGAAAGCGGCTAATGAGGGCCCGAGATAAAATGATTGGTCGTGCTTTTTACAGCGCTCCGGCTTCCACAGATGTATTTATTGTCAAAGCATTTAATATATTAATTTCTATTGGGATGTTAAGAGCATTCCATGGAATATAACAAAAAGTGTTTCTGAAATAAATTACATACCCCACCTTTAACTGGTTCCCGTTACAGAAAGAAAATAAAAAAGTTGTCCTAGAGCTGCGTTTACACCGGACGCGATGCGATGTTTTGGGGGCGGCACGATTACATGTAAAATCAATGGAGAGACGCGGACAGACGCAAATTCGCTCCGACAGTGAGCATGAAGCAGTGGACGCAAATTCCGTGGCGCGATTCAGGCGATTGAAGGGGGCCGCGACAAATGCTCGAGTTACATTTTTTTAACTCGAGCGTCATATTCGCGTGACGTGATCTCGCAGTGAGGATCTCAGCCTGACGTCACTGACGTTCGACCAGAAAACATCAGCCGTTAGCTGTTAGCAGTTAGCACACAGAGCTCACAGCTCCTCATATCTGTTCAGAAACTGGACAAAAGTTAAACAAGTACAAACCACAGACTGTCTGTGTCATGGAGAATACAGTCGCTGGTTTATTTATGTCTGTAGGCCGTTGTTATGAATGAACATATACAACGTTGGCTTACCCTGGTTGATCCGATCTTCATTCAGAAAACAAGCATTTTAAAAGGTTTTCCGCCTGCCGTCTTGTCTGCAGACTTGTCAAGCATTAATTCATGGTTTTTACTAACCGGTATCAGTATGTTGTTATTTAGAAACGTGTATTACAATTTAATCACGGTAAAATATGTTCATTTTGTTCAGGGCCGTCCCACCCTACAGGCCGATCATGCAGGCTACATGGGGCCTCACATTGCGCAGGGGGCCTCGCGCAGGGGGCCTTGGCTTGTGCGCAGTTCTCTTCTTATGTGATGCCTTTTATCTGCTAATGTACAGGAGGAGGAGTGATATACTGTCTGTCTAGTTGGCTTACATAACAGTTAAAGTTTACAGCCTAAAAAACATGGAGCATTTTTTCCCCTTTTATTAATTTGTATGTCAATTTGCACATTTCATGGTGATGCTCAGCCTCTCCCCTTAACTCCTAACAGTCATCATCATGTCAACCACAACACAGAAATACTGATAGAAATGTGTGTGTAGTTGTTGATACATTGCTGACAGAGGGAACTACAGTTGAATACAGATTTAAGAAATATCAGTTTTTGAGCATGTAATAAGCATGTTTTGTCTTGACTATATTACAACTATATTATAATAAAATAAAATAGTATTTATATTATTGAATTGATTATGATGATTATTATTATTATTATTATTAGTAGTAGAAGTAGTTTATTTGCATTCATTCTATTTTAATCTTTTTGAGGCTATTTGGCAGGAAATGCAGACGTTTTCACCTGTAAACGCATACTGAACGACATACATGCACATTTACCATTTACCTCACTGTATAAAAAAGTAACTGTGATAATAATAATAATAAACAGGAATTATACTACTTTGTTTCCGAAGAAAATTGTTCGCAACTGTGGGTGGGGGGGGGGGGGGGGGCCTCATCTCACAATGTCGCTTGGGGCCCCAAGTTGGCCTGGGACGGCCCTGATTTTGTTGTAGTTGCAGCCCCCGAGCGAGCTCGTCTTGTTTGAATGATGCAAGTAAACACAGCTGACAGCCGCGGTGAAACCTATACAGTCTATGGGTGAAACTCGAGCGTTTAGAGCGAAGCGAATATTCCCATCGCGTCCGGTTTGAACGCGGGATAAAACGAAACACATTCTTGTTGTGTGATAGCTGACATACTCCTTATGGCTCGTTGGTCTAGGGGTATGATTCTCGCTTTGGGTGCGAGAGGTCCCGGGTTCAAATCCCGGACGAGCCCTTGTCTTATGCTGTGTGTCTTAAAATAAACCTCTAAATGTGTTGTATCAATAACAAATCGGTTGACAATCGGTTAAACTAAACCACAATTGCTAATCCGGAGCGCCATTAAAGGACCAAGGCAGCTAAAAAAGAGGACATTTTATTTGGCTGCCCTTTTAAATCTTTAAAATTGGTAGCCTATATTAATACGAATAAACCAACCCTCTTCCCTGCACCCAAAGACATGTAGGTGAACTACAGGCAATCTATAAATAGATCAATGAATTTGTTTTCTACTCTTTGACAACCGTGCTTAAAACTGCATCAGCAAAAAGATCACAGTCCCTGCTCTCTTTTTGTGTGAATTCTGTGAAATGTAGCGCAGAAACACAACAGTGAGTAATTCTGATAAAGTCTTTCCTCGTGTCAGCGCTATAATGAACCATCTGGACTGTTTCTCTCTCGTTTATGGAGTCGTGAACAATTATGGCTACAACAAGCAATCCATAAAGACAATTATAGAGCTTTAATACGATGTGTTCAAGTGTTTTCCCAAGGCCGTGTGTGTGTGTGTGTGTGTGTGTGTGTGTGTGTGTGTGTGTGTGTGTGTGTGTGTGTGTGTGTGTGTGTGTGTGTGTGTGTGTGTGTGTGTGTGTGTGTGTGTGGACACTTTCATTTAAGAAAGAAGATGCCACAATGCCAGAACATAGAGTACATCTTTCATTGTTTTCTCATTCATCCTCTTCTGCTTCATCTTCGTTTTGAAATATTAATAAAATATGTTTTTTTGTGATACCTTATAATGAACTTGTATGAGATTCAGCCTGACAGAAATGTACCCAAACCTCCAGGGAGAGGCATTAAACCAGAAGTGGTTATTTCTGCTGGGGCCCCTCAGCATTCCCACAGGGCGCCCTGGGAGTCCCTGGAGAACAATTTGAGATCTGATTTCAGGACACCCCGCCAAGACTGAGCATCAGTTTCATGCATAACACTTTGCACTTTTATATGTTGATTACTTGTTTTATTGTGTTGGTTTTGTTTCCAGGGTCAAGAATAAACTCTGAAATGTATCTCAACTTTTTTAAGTTAGCGTGGATGAAAGAAATGAAAAGATAAAAGAGGAAAGAAAAGACAATTTTTCAATTTTCCAGAACAGATATCAAATGGAGGGGATTTTCCCAATCATTTTTTTGTTTTGCTTTTTCAAAGGAATTGATACCCCTTAACTTTTAAGATTCAGGTCGATGTAAGGATGCTTTGCATAAATAAAGTAAAAAAATGTATTAGATTATTAGATGTTAGTTTAGTGGTATGATTATCACTTCAGGAGAGTGAGGTCCCGGGTTCAAATCCCTGATGAGCCCTTTAAAGAACATCTAACACTTTGATGTAGAGAGACATGAACATTTAAAAACTACAACTAAAATGAATCAAAGTGTCAGATTGAGTACAAACCTCCATAAAATCTACAATTAAACATACATTAGCACGTTCCCACTTAACCTAGTCATTTAAGGTGTGGCACTAGCCTTGCAGCCTTTTTAATTTGGGAAACTGTGTCTACTGTAATACAGTTAAAGGTCCCATGTCATGGCCATTTCCACTGATCATAATTCCATTGTTGAGGTCTACTAGAATAGATTTATATTGTGCAATTTTCCAAACTCAAGGTATGTGTATTCACTCTCTCCACTAAACGGCTCGTTGCACTCTTGCCCCCCCCCTCCCTGTGAGCCCAGTGTGCTCCGATTGGTCGGGACCAGTCGGGACGTTGTGAATCGCGCTGAACTCCGTGGAGGTGTTGTTTTCTTGTTTAGCGATACACAGCGAAACACAGCCAAACTCACCCTGAGCACACACAAAGTCACAGCCGAAGTAAAAACAATAAGTGTGGCTTGATATCGAGTAAGAAACAGGTTGATACACGATGTGAGAATGGGTCTGCGGAGAGAATTTAGCCGCGATCCCAACTGTCTGTTATCAGCCTGCAGCCAGGGAGGAGAGATCAGCAGAGCTGCCTGCACTGAGTGTGTGAGGAAGTCCGTGGATTGGTCAATTTGGACCAATCAGCGGGGGCTTAACGTAACGGCTCCGCGGACGTAACGTAACAGCTCCACGGATTGGTCCATTTCGTTCCGGGGACGACATGACATCATGATGTACCCGGAAGAATCAAATGGACAGTGACGTGTCTCCAAGGAGGCGTTTTGGGGAGGTATTTTCTGTTTTAGAGTTTTACTCCCTACAGTACATGGTGTACTCTGCAGACCGTTTACATGCATAAAAACCTTCATAACACACAAGGGGACGGGCAATAACCGGAAAAGCATGACATGGGACCTTTAACACATTTAAACCGACTGAGTGTTGAGTCAGTGGAACAGCTTCTGGGGGCTTATTTTAAAAACAAACAGTTCTTCCTTTGAGTGCAAAAAGGTCAAGAGTACAAATTCCAAATATGCCTGTGGCAAGAGTTTAAAAGCAGTTCTCTCTCTCAGGTCTAGCCACACTAATACCAACATATGACTCAAGGGCTCTAAGAGTCTCTATCTCGTAATGTTGCAGAAAGTCTTAAGAGGTCCCATGTCATGCTTTTCTGGTTACTACCCGTCCCCAGTGGCGGTTCTAGACCAATTTGACTGGGGGGCCAGTTATTTTCTGAGGGGGGCCCAATAAATGCAGGACGAAAAAGAGAACTAGACAGTATGAAGTAATTGCGCATAAGAAAACAATGCAATACAGTTATTGGTATTTGTTTCAGTACATTTATTTATTTCAGATAGATCTTATAGTTATTACTGTTAGCTTCAGCTTAAGTTATGGTGCAATGTTTGGACTCACACCATATTTATATAAAAATAAAGGCAATGAACAGTTACATCTACTTTACATAAGGGTGTCTGCACAATCTCACATTACGGCAACAAAATCCTGCGGTTTTTGGCAAACCGAGTACCAGAAAATATACATTTAAAAAAAAAAAAATTCATTGTTAGGGGGGCCACAGGGGGGTCAGAGGTCAGTGTCAGGGTGCACTGGTCTCTCCGCAGACCCATTCTCACAGCGTTTATCAGCCTTTTTCTTACTCAATATCAAGCCACACTTATTGTTTTTACTTCGGCTGTGACTTTGTGTGTGCTCAGGATGAGTTTGGCTGTGTTTCGATGTCGCTAAACAAGGAAACAACACCTCCACGGAGCTCAGCGCGATTCACAACGTCCCGACCAATCAGAGCACACTGTGCTCACAGGGAGGGTGGGGGCTGGAGCTGCTGGAGCTATTGGAGCTACAACGAGTCGTTAAAGGCAGAGAGTGAAATTCAGTGAATACACATACTATACAGAGATGCTGTGAGAAACCAATGTGAGTTTGGAAAATTGCACAATATAAATCTATTCTAGTAGACCTCAACAATGGAATTATGATCAGTGGAAATGGCCATGACATGGGACCTTTAAATAACTTGTGTATCTACTTCATGATTAAGAAACAAACTAAGCAGATTGGATTAAAAAGCAGTCATGAACGGTGACATAAAACCTTTCAAGTTGATATGTTTAACTTTCTACCTCAGGAAGGAAGCGTGCAACATGGATATTCTTTGGGAGTCCGTTTGTGTCCACCTGATGAATGTAAATCAAATAGTCACTCTCTTTTTGCTCCGTTTTTGGTCTCTACCACCTCTTGATGGAAGTGTGTGTCCGTTTAGCTGCTGATAGTGTGGCTTTCTAAGACATTTGTACGACGACGCTTGCGAAACAGAGGGCCTCATCATATAACTTTGCGTGGGCCTCATGTTGGCCAGGGACGGCCCTGAGTAAACTTATGTGTGGGACAGAAGAACAATGAACTGAAACTATTTATAAAGATCCGTAAACCAAAAGGGAGTTACAGATGCAGCTTAAAGACACCCACTACTGTTTATTATAAAATCAAAACACAGATTATAGACGCTTTCAGTGAACTCAATTTGCAATAAGTACACTTTATATTAAAACGTATTAAAACAACGTTATTATATTGATACATTAGTGCATCAGTGCTGGGTCTCAGATTAAACCTGTTGAATTCATATCACTTTGGCTCACGCGGCACTAACAGGGATTAAACCAGCAGCTTTTCATCAGCAGTGACAGGATCCCCACTGTTGGCACTTTCACAGTTCCTCTGCATTCAGACCCTCCGGCCTGCATGTGCCTGACCGACTGCCGCTCCATTCAACCCTCCTCTCATTAGTTGTATCACTGCGGGGTGAAAAGGCATGCTCATAATCTGCTGAACAATGGCCGACAAATCGACCAGGGAGCTCGTTCTTCGACGGCTTGCTGCCAGCTGCACACACCCAGCTTTTCAACCATCGACTCCTCTTATGAAGTGTTGAAGGACTCACACTGCCATCATTCTGCATTGTTTCCCTCCGTCTTCCCAAAGAAAACAGTCACTAAAGTCTCATTTGTTGCCACTTCTCCATGGCGGCCGTGGCGTTGGATGGAGCCCTTTCTGTGTCCGTAAAGGGATTATGAGGGCTTAATTGAGTGTGCTAATTGATGGGACCGTGAATGGAGTGGAGGGGCAGATGTGGTGTGAAACCCCTGGCTCTTTCTAAAGAATACAAATCAGGAGCAGAGGGATCTATTCTCCGCTCTCTATAACACTCAATTATCCCTTTCACACGGGGAGCAGAGGGCCGAGCGAACAGATGGTTTCCACGCTGAGATGTATGGAGGCCATCACTGGGCACATTTCCTTCAGGAGCGATGGGCTTTTTATTGGCTATTCATGACGCCAAGGGTCTCAACAAGAACAATGGACGACTTGAGCGGTCATGAATCGGAAAGTGAGCGAAGGTTTTGGGTTCGGCCCCGGCGAGGCGTCCGTTAGGCTTCACGCTGAAGAGAAAGGGGAATGAAAACCGTGGAGGGCGTGTTCACCTGGGGACGAGACGTTCACCGTCTGTCCGCGTTGGCCGCTTTGAGTCAAGAACAATAATGTCCTTCATCTCAAACTCCACCCAACAATAACATCCATCCAGCGAGAAGAAAAACGGTTTCACCTCAAGGGGAAAACTTCAGGGGGAAGTTTGTGTCCAAAGTTGTTTTCATGTCTCCAGGAACTTGTACTCCATCTGGAGTTGAACTTTTTTGCAACCTAAAGCAACATAATTGTAGAGTCGGTCTGTGTCCAGATGAGTCACATACCCCCCCCCCCTTTACAGCTCTGTTTTTGGTCTATACTTTAGCTGCTGAAACACCCACTATGTCCACCAGATCGTCGTGTGTCTGCTCCTTGCTGCTGAGCAGGTGGTGAGGCTTTTTACAGTGTTTTTCTCCTAAGATCAATGCAATGAGGTGACTGAGATAAAACCTGAACTCCATCAAGAGTCTGGGAAAACCTTTGCACTGATTCAAAGGTGCATCTTTGAACAGTGCCTCCCATAAGACACTCCTGCAGCTTATATGTTCACCTCTTCTTGACAATAAAACATAATTTGTTGGTGGCAGAGAGAGTGGAGTCTAAACGATGAGAATTCTTCGGTGGCTCGGGTGAAAGCTCAGTCCTGCTTTCTTGAGAAATGTTCCTGCAGACACAAACGGCACATCGACCTGCACGGTTCAGGTTTTATCTTCGAAATATCTGACTTCACTTTTGCAGAGTAGATGCAGATGTTGAATCCTTCGTCTCTGGATGTTTCACCTTAAAAAGGTCTTATTCTAAGGCCTTTACATTTCTCTAGCTAACTTTCACACTGACTTAATTATTGTAATATACTGAATCTTCTTGCTTGTGGAATCCCACAGTTCATCTGAAAATGAAATTTAAGTTTATGCTGATGCTTGTACTTTTTTACTTTCACTAAAGAACATTTTTTGTGCATGACTTCAGAGCAGATCACACACACACACACACACACACACACACACACACACACACTCTTTCTCAGCAACACTGAAGAGTCTTTTATAACTTTTACAACAGCAGCAAAACAAAAGAGAAGTTGGAGGGTGATGGAGGGGTTGTGGGTGTTTTGGGTTTGAATGGGTTGTATTAGCTCATGAATTTAAGACCCTGTATTATTACCCCCCCCGCCCCCCCTCCATGTGTGGCTCCCACCTTGTCCTGTATTGTTTGGCGGAGGGGATTGTGAGGCGAGCTGATGGGATAACTGCCACCTGTCAGAGAGCAGAGAGACCAGGGTTCATTCGGCGTGGAGAAGCGCTTAAAGAGCTCTGTGTTCTCGTTATACACCGCTAATTGACTTTTAGAGAGCGGAGGGGGGGGGGGGGGGGAGAGACAAAGAGTGAAACTCAGTGCACACGCAACTGAGAAAAGAGAGCTGATGAAACTTGTTGCAATGAAATATATTTGGAGGGATTTTAAAGGGGAACTTTTTTGCTTTTGGAGTTTTCCCTTTGCTGTAGTGTGTTAGGTCTGCAAAGTGAAACTGATTTCTTCATGTCTGATTCTGGGAAACATGGAGATGATTTTTCTTATTTACAACTTCTCAATGTAATATGGCTCCTTTAAGTAAATCTGTGAGGTGAAATGTGTTTCCTCGTGGCTCGTTGGTCTAGGGGTATGATTCTCGCTTCGGGTGCGAGAGGTCCCGGGTTCAAATCCCGGACGAGCCCTCGATGAATATCTCAGACTTTAAGTGTTTAAAACTGTAAGATTACAGATCAGAAGAGGCCTGTGTGACATCCTTCACATCACTGTAAGGCATTAGCTGATTCCCATTGCAGAGTGTGTCCTTGAGCTTCAAATGACCTACTCCTCCATATCCTATAGGGTAAAGTGATAACATTTTGGACAGACATTGGTGGCTTGAACATTCACCTTCAACACAACAGCGAGTAATAGTAAGTCTACCTTCTGAATGCTTAATTGACAACACACCATGTACAGTTTGTCACATGAGTGAAACTGTAGTCACATCTTTCTAATTATTTAGATGAAGCTGTTTTTGTCGTTACCCAGCAGCAGCTTTTACTGATCTCTGAGGGAAAACATCACAGCGTCTCTCTCCCTGTGAATAGTTACCATCGTTAGACTTCATGCTGTGTTAAAGACATTTTCTATTGTTGTCCTTTATAGTCTGGTTGTTCCTGCTCATAAGAGCTGTAACGACAGCAACACGCCTCGACCACAGCTTCGCTCCGTTAACTGCTATTGTTTTAAGCGCTCGTTTCTATTTCTGTCTGTCGACTTGTTTTGCTGTGAAAATGTGGCTTTCCTGACACACACACACACACACACACACACACACACACACACATACATACACAGGATTGTGGTCCATTAGGTATAATCTTTATGCAATATTCTACAATTAACTTCTCAAAATAGTCTTGTTTTTGGATAATTTAACTTTTATTTTGACGGATAATCTCATTTAAGATGCAGAGTTTCATTCTCGGTGCAGAAGCCACTCATGTTAAACGTTGGCATGTCATTTTCTTTGATGAGATATATCATGCAATATTATTTGTGGACACTTGTTGGCGCTGATTAGATGCACATGTTTGTATTTGGGTACATACACACAGTTCTTATTCACTGGCAGAATTGGAAAAACTGGTAATGTACAATAACGTCAATAAACTTCAAATTAATCTGGAGATAACAACTTCATTATTTTCTGTTTTTTGTCTGCGTATGATCACTACAACCACGTATCTAAGTCTATCATGGCAACGGGAGAAAGAGGACATTGGGACATATTAAAAATGCCATTATAGTCAGCGTCTTACTGACTATAATGGCATTTTTAACATGTCCCAATGTCCTCTTTTTCCCGTTGCCATGATGGTCTCCCAATGGCCTCACATGGATGGACGGATAGTAAATCAGAGTACTCATGCTAGTACTCTATGTATGCTGTAGCCAGTACCTCTTACATTTTATTGTGTAATAATCTGCTGAACAGTTTATCATTAGTGTGAGTCAGTGAGTCTTCTGCTCGTTAGCTCCCTCTGCTGGCGAACCACTGCATGTCCACACAGCTCAGATCTCAGCTGCAGAACTACGGGATATACTTTAACTCGATTTGCGCCTCGCATTAAGGGTATGGCTGGGCTCTACAGGTGCAAACAGTCCTGGGCTGATGCAGAGCTCTACTGTGTGTCCCAGGGAGGCAACCTGGTGTCTATCCACAGTACAGAGGAAGAGGTTTTTGTCAAATTCCTGATCCAACTCTCTGACCCTGCTAAGGGAGCAACATGGATCGGACATCGCCAAAGAAGGAAGATGGAGGTGGTCTGATGGGTGTGCACTGCAGCCCAGTATTTCTTTCGGTATGAAGACCAACTAAGCCACGGCGGAGGTGAAGACCGTGTACTCACCAACTGGTGGGGGACGTGGAATGATGCGCCTTGTTCAGATGCTCTTCCCTCAGTTTGTGCATCTCGCGCAACTTGTCCTTAGCAGCTGAGATGTTACGTGTTCACCTGTTTTGTTAACATGATAACAATAAAGACACAGATGTAAACTTATATGTGTGTGAACAGAAGTCCTTTTGTCTAAGCTTTATGTTCATGAATGTTACATATTCACACTGGTCGCTCCAGGGGTTAATCAGAGGAATTATTTCTATACCTTTTTTATATATCAATACATTTAGTAAATAATATTGATGATGCATTATTATTACATTTAATCCACAGATTTGAGCCGTTGCTTATTATTCCTGGTATTCTGCTTATTTGTTTGAACCACACAGCTGCTATCATTCAATCAATGATCATGGATGTGGTCCGGTATTTATGGCCTGCATGGTGTGCGGATGACCAACGGGCTGAACGTGCTCTTCCTGCTTTGGTGATTGATTCTTTTGTTCAATAAACTTTAACTTTTGCACAGATTTGATTTAGGAATGCTTCAAAGTGATGAGCCTAGTCTTAGCAACATGATTTATTGGGGAAAGTACCATCACTCTTTTTCTGGTAATAGGAACAACAGGTGTTTAATGGACAGGGACACTTATCATGTTTATCTTTCACATGGACGTAAACGTAGCTAAAATGTACTCAACAGTACTATTTTCTGATAAACAAGACATTCATCCTGTTGTTTTAAAGGAAGACTAACGAAAGGAGGGCTTGAGCTATCAGATATAGTTAACATTACAGAGTATAATATATATATATAGCACTATTCAATATACCGTACTTGCATAGTATATTCAGGCAGGCATGGCGTGAAACTCAAAAAGTGGCAGCATGGTTCCAGACATGTTTATCATCACCTGCGTCTCAGATTTCAATGCAATTCATATCAAACGAATGATTATTGCTTTTTGTTGGGAAACAAAAACAATCTAAATTATTCAAACATTCCATCTTTGTCAGATATATTCGGCCAAGTATTGAAAGGTCTCTTTGGAGCCATGAATTTAACTTAGCCTTGCATTCCTTTCATTTGTTTTCAATGTTCAAAGACTGACTTTGCTACTTGTCTTTAGGAAGGTACATTCCCAGGTATTTCATTTCTGATATGATTGGAATATTACAATTGTCTTTCAGTGGAGTATCATCATCATCATCATTTTCATTTCATTTCAAACCTTTATTTATACAGATAAATCCCATTGAGATCATTGATCTCTTTTTCAAGGGAGACCTGCTCAAGTAGTTCCACATGAAACATAAAAACATAAACAGAACAACAAAAGGACATCATACAGCATCATTTACATAATTATCCACATAAACAGGTACCAATAGCTTCCGATTGAGTAGCATCCAACCGAGCTTTAAAAACATTTAGTGGCACCAGATTGTTCAGTTTCCATTTAATTTGCAGACTCTTCCAAGACAGAGGAGCTGCGCATCTAAAAGCTGCTTCCCTAAGACAGTCCTAGCAGTTGGCACATTTAATAAAACCTCAGCATGTGATCTCAGGCAGTAGCCACTTACAATTCTCCGAGAGATCAGGGAGCAGATATAAGATGGAAGTTTCCCTAGCATGGCTTTGTATATAAAAATGTACCAGTGACTGAGCCTCCGTACAGTTAGTGAAAGCAAACCAGCCCTTGCGTACAGGGTACAGTGATGGGTTAATGCTTTACAGTTTGTCACAAATCTCAGTGCGCTGTGATACTCAGCATCTAACTTGACCAGGCAATGGGCAGGTGCATTCATATAGACCAGATCCCCATAGTCCAGCACAGGTCAAAGGTCACAGAGCCTTTTCCTGGCCTCAAGCGAGAAACAGGACTTGTTCCTGGAGAAGAAACCTAGCCTAACCCTCAGCTTTTTAAGCAGGTTATTGACATGAAGTTTAAAAGAGAGACAATCATCAAGCCAGATACCAAGGTATTTGTAACAGGTAACAACTTCAAGTTTTGTTCCTTGCGTACAATATCTACAACAGGCTCTGGTGGTTTTATCCACATTTAAAAGAAGCTTTAATTCAGAGAGCTGAGTCTGAATAATGTTAAAAACAGCCTGTAATTTAACACCAGCCTCTTTAACGGAGGGACCTGCACAATACATCACAGTATCATCCGCATAAAATGTAAAGTAGCTTCATCCACATTATCACCTAAACTGTTGATGTAGATGGAGAATAAAAGTGGTCCTAAAACAGAACCTTGTGGAACACCATTAGTGATGTTTAACCACTCAGAAGACAGTCCATCAAAATGAACACATTGGGACCTTTCAGAGAGGTAGTTCACAAACCACCCCACTGCAAGGCTGGATATGCCTATACTGAGTAGCCTCTGCTTTAAGATGCGATGATCAACGGTGTCAAACACTTTGGAAAGGTCAATAAACAGAGCTGCACAACTCTGCCTATTATCTAAAATATTCGTAATGTCATTTACCACTTTCATCGTGGCAGTGATGGTGCTGTGCTGCTTTCTGAAGCCTGACTGATGTGTGTCCATGAGACACTTCACCCCAAATTGCTCCTGTGGGGATTGTCCACAGTATTGGGTATGTAAGTCGCTTTGGATAAAAGCGTCTAACAAGTGACTTGTAATGTAAGTATGTGCTTCTGTGTATTGTTTGTTCAAACGGTGTATGACTGATGATATGTCTCTTAATGTACATTTATGCGGAACTGCAGGACGGAGTCCAGAACAAATGTCCTTACGGGGACCATAAAGTATATCGTATCGAATGCTGTAAACATCGTTGTCTTGTCTTCTTAAGGCTTGTGTATGAAGCAACCTGAGACACTGGCAATAGGAACCCGGGAATTAAAAACATTACATTTATTTCTCAGTCTGAGCTTTAATTCTGTTTGACGGGCGATTCCAGATTTATTCTGTAGGGCATTGGAGCTTATATTGTTTTAGGAATTAAAATACAATTCAAGTTTAAATTAAAAGTTTAAAATAATAATAACCCTTATATAATAATTATTTAATTTATATGTTTTTAGTATTTATTTTTTATTTCAGTTCTACTACAGTCAGACAGTCCTTAACGCAACCGAGTTCACGGTAGTTGTTAAGTGGGTCAGTTGCGAAAGAACACAAAAACCAACATACATATAATGTTTTATTTAAAAAGAGTTTCACACATAACAGCATTTCTGAGGAGAAGCAGATGGTTTCCAGTGACTGCATGACATCTGAACAGCTGTGACCGCACCAGCAGATGGAAACCTGGAAAGGTAGTTTCTGTGTGAAACTAAATCAAACTGAAAGATTTATAAAATGTCTACTTTTAAAAATCCCTAACAAATTGACAATAATTGATCTGCTGGGAAAGAACCATCAAATTGTTTAATTAAAAGTTGAAAAGTACTTTTTTCCGTCAATTTCTTTAGAGAGATTATCTTTACCAGTCAAGTTTAGTAATTTGATGAGCGAAGACTGAACAATCTCGCTGGTGGAGCATTCAGGGACTCTCCAACGACTGACATTTCAGTATTTGTTTTACTTTTACACAATGACAACTGTGCCAACGCCACTCTCGTCTGAAAAAGAAACTTGAGATGTAGTAGAAAGTCCTAAAAAGAAAATCGCAGATATCAGTTTTCAAGGTTGAAATTAAACGTACACTGCTTTGCAACTTCAGACCTTGAATGTTCAGATGTCCCACAATCATTGAACGCCCCAAACACATTTCCCAATAGAGGAAAACTTAACTTTGACAGTGGAACAAATGTGTGTGTGATGCAAGAGCTGAAGCCAGTCCTTCATCCACCATGATGAACAAACCGCTGCGGCGCCACCTGCAGGCGGAGACGCTTCATTACAGTCTTTTGAATCTTTGGCCGTTTCTCAATGTCGAGTAAAGCTGCTCCAGAGCCACTATTTTAAGTACACTACGTCATCGAGTGGCGCCGAAGGACTGTTTAGATGCCCAGCATTCGGCGGCACTCGATGACATAGTATACTTGAAATAGTGGCTCTGCAGCAGCTTTACTCGACATTGAGAAGGCCTTTGTATTCCCGTCCAGCTGCTCGTCGTTCTTCTTCAGGTGTTTTAGTGTCCCTGAAAGCTTTGGCCCTGCAGCTCTCGGGGGGGCAGCTTCCTGCGGTCTTTCCCGGCGTTCCTCTTCCTCTTCTTGCTCAGGAAGTTGTCCAGTTTTCCGGTCTTCTTCAGCTCCTGGTATTTCTCAGCCAGCTGCAGCTTCTTCTTCTCAGCTGGAGCAGAACAACAAAGAGGCCTTTCAGTAAATTAAGCATCCACTAATCCGACACTTGTTACGCTCAAAGATATTACTAAAAGATCCAATATCCCAGGTTATATTATTATGTTGATTATATGTATTCATCTGAAAGATTTCCATACTTCTATTTGTAATGCTCGGAGTCACTGAGGTCATTTTGTTTCACATTCTTCCTATTTATAATATTTTCAAACAAAAACAAGTTTTAGAATTGCTAAATATTTGGTATTACTGCAAACAATTGTACCGTTATTCTATTAAATATTTTAATATCTTTGTACATTATTTATACCTTTTAAAAATCAGCAAGGTTTCTGCTGTTAAATCTTATTTTTGTTTATTTTGTTATTCTTTTAAATGCAGTCTGTTTATTAAAAAGGCAATGCTGCAACTAAGGACTATTTTCATTAATTAATATTTAAAACATTTTTTATTAATCTTTTTAGTAAATAAAACGTCTTATTTCTCAGAGCTCAAGGCCACATGTTATTTTGTAACAACCAACGGTCGATACAAAATACATTTATTCCGTTTATAATGATATAAAATTGGATTTTTGAGTTATAAATTACTCCAGAGCCCAGTCTGCTCTGAAATAAAAACTTCAAATACATTCTTGAACAGCAACACAAACCTAGTTCCAGCTGTTAGAGGCGTAAATTAAGACATCAGGTGTGAACAGAAACAGTTATTATTGTAATGAAGTCTCTCTTACAGTTCTTGAGGAAGAACGGGCGGTCGCCCTGACTCGCTCTCTCTCTCTGCTGCCTCTTGAACTGCAGCTCTCTCTCTCTCTGCTCCTCTTGACTCTTCCTCGCTCGCTCCTGGTTCTCCTGCAGAGAGAGAGAGACACCGATCAAACATTTAACACCTACAACTTTCAATTCGCTTTTATTGTGAAACACCAGCCAGGAAGTGTTGAGTTTCTTTATAGGCAAATTAACATCGATCGAATAATAAGTCTCAACGGATGGAGTTACTGTTGTGGATGTTATTGTTGATTTGTGCAAAATGTCTTACCATAAAAAGACCTTACAATAACTTCTAACGGTCGGTTCAAACCAGCGCGTTTGACTTGCTGAAACCCTCTGTGTGTCAGACTCACCATCCTCTTCAGGAGGAACTGCAGCTTCTCCTTCTTCTGGACGTTGGTCGGCTTTATCCTCTTCAGTTGCTTCTTGACGATCTGCAGACAAACGACACCGTAACTTTGAGTCTCACGTCGTGCCGAGAAACGGCTTCAACGACAGGACGTGCTCCAACAGCAGGAACTACATCAGTGTGATCATGAAGCTCTCTCACCTCCTTCTCTCTCAGTTTGATGTCATTGATGAATTTATACGTCTCCACAAAGATCTCCGGTTTGTATTCTCCAGACAGGTCGTCAAACCGAGGGTCTCTTGACGTCTGAGCCACATAAGAAAAGGACAGGAACAGATTGATTAAAGTATTCATAATAACACAGACTGAATGCAATCTGCAGGTTTCCTATACTCACGGGTTTCTTGGCGGAGACGACCTTACGGAGGAACGGAGCTCGTCTCTTGGCTGAAATCTCCATCGGTCTGAAACACATACAAACAAACACGCTCTTAAAACCAACTGGGAGTAAATTAAAGGGGACCTATCATGCGAAATGCACTTTTTGATGTCTTTTATACATCAACATGTGCCCCCGGTGTGTCGAGGAACTCACGCAGCGTCAGAAAATAAAACCCTCTCTCTTTTCCTCCGTACCCAAATCTCTAAAAACGGGGCTACAACGGAGCTGATCCAGATTTGCGTCCGATATGACGTCATATCTGAAATGTGGACCCACGGCCCAATCAGAAACGTTGCAGTCAGAAACAATGCCCGACTGTTTTGGACGTAATATGGTCGGTGTTTACATTAGCATCGCTAACACTCAGAGCTAACCTGTGCTGGAGAGCATGTGTGTGAAGAAGCAGGAAGTAGAAAGGAACTCACCTTGTGGTGTAACCGGCAAGAGAGAAAGCCTTTGAGCTCCAGACTGTTTCAGAGAGAATCCTTGATAATCCATGATATGGCGTTTCATTAGCAGCATTTAGTTTAGACAGTAGCTGCCGGGTCCCGCATAAGCTCCGCCCCTCCTTTTTTTAATCAAATTTTTTTTTTTTAAGCTTTATACATAAAATCAGCACTTTTGAAACAGGAAGTGAAATAGAGGGATATGAGGCATGGCTAGAATGGGTGACCTGTTTGGTATTTTAAGCAAAACACTTCATAGACATGTTTTTTATATCTGAGACCTATGCTATTGCCTACAAATAGCATGATAGGTGACCTTTAAAGCCGGAGCAGCATTCTGTGGTTACAAACTGAGACTGCTCACCTGTTCTTGTTCAGGCGTTTCTTTTTGATCGGCCCTTTCGTCTTCTGGCTGCCGTACGCCACCTCGTTGTACACTTTGGTTCCCACTTTGTTCTGAAGCTTCATGATCTCTTCAAAGGACATGTTGGAGAGTTCTGCGAGGGAAAGAGAACAGAGGGAGTAATGAAGGCATCAGTCTTTACTCTTACGCCCCGTCCACACACAGGCATGAAAAATATCTTGAAAAATCTTGATGCTGGGCGTGTCTGAAGCTTGGCGATTTCACGCGCCCAAGGCGACCAACAACCAATCAGGAATCTCCCGCCCGCCCCCGGCATACAAAGCAAAAAAAAAGGCCGCTTCTTCTCCACTATTGCCAAAATGGATGCCGGTTTTGTAGCAAGGGTAGCGTTGATATATGCAATGTCTCGCAGGAGGCCACATATTGTGCGTCGCTATTGGGTACATCCGATACTCAGAAAACGTCTGCAACGGGGGGAATACCACGTTCTGGTCCAAGAGCTCCGCCTGGATGGTGAACTGTTTCAGCAGTACTTCAGGATGAGCAAAGACGTGTTCGACGAGTTGCTCGGAAAAGTGGGTCCACTGATTTCAAAGGCAGACACCCGTATGCGTCTGTCAATCGGACCCGCCGAGCGACTCGCCATCTGCCTACGGTACGTTTTGTGTATTTCTACTTCTTTAACCTGACTCTGTAAATAAAGAGAGAATGCATGCCATGGATGAATGATGTCTGTGATTTAGTTCAGATGGATGACATGAATTAAGATAGCTAGGTAAACACATATTATTATTATTATTAGAGTATTGCTCCCCTGTGTACATGGCGTGTGTTTGTGTGTGTGTGTGTGTGTGTGTGTCTGTGGTCGTGTGTGTGTGTGTGTGTGTGTGTGTGTGTGTGTGTGTGTGTGTGTCTGTGGTCGTGTGTGTGTGTGTGTGTGTGTGTGTGTGTGTGTGTGTGTGTGGTCTGTGTGTCTTTTTTTTTTAAATCATGTATATTACTTTTTTCTCAGGAACCTGGCAACCGGTGACTCGTACAGGACCATAGCATTCAGCTATCTGGTCGGGCATGCAACAGTGGCTGTCATCGTGAAGGAGGTTGCGGGTGCCATCTGGACCGCGCTGGTCGAGGAGACCATGCCGGTACCACAGACGGAGGACTGGAGAGCCATCGCTGCTCGGTTCCAGGAGCGCTGGAACTTTCCAAATTGCGTTGGTGCCATTGATGGGAAGCACGTGGTGATCCAGGCTCCGGCACATTCTGGGTCCCTGTACTTCAACTACAAGTCCACCCACTCCTTGGTACTGCTGGCTGTCGTGGATGCCCAGTACCTCTTCAGGGTAGGGGATGCCCAGTACCTCTTCAGGGTAGTGGATGTCGGAGGTTTTGGAAGGAGCAGCGACGGTGGGAGCCTGAGGAATTCCGCTTTTGGAGAGGGCCTCCGAGGTGGCAGTCTGCAGCTACCGCCTGACACCGTCATCCCAGGAGCAGAGCGGCTCGGCTGTGTTGGTTGGAGATGAGGCTTTTCCACTGCTGGACAACCTGCTGCGTCCGTTCCCTGGACGTCAGCTCACAGGAGGCTGTTCAACTACCGCCTCAGCCGGGTCAGGTTGGTGGTTGAATGTGCGTTTGGCATCCTCTCATCTCAGTGGAGAATGTTCCGGCGTGTCATCACCACCAGCCCGGAGGTAACAGAGTTTTGTGTGAAGGCCACCTGTGTGTTGCACAACGTCCTCCGCAGGAAGACAATAGGAAGGCCATCACGCGCACCTATCGCAGAGTCCAGTGATGAAGCTCCAGCTACTCCAACCCTGCGCGATGCACCTATGATGGGCTCAAACAACGCCACACGCCGATCCATCCAATTGCGGGAGACCTTCTGCTCCTATGTGAATGAGGAGGGTGCAGTGCCATGGCAGCATAACGTGGTGTAGGGTCACCATGGCTCCTCCAAACCAAAAGCTCTTTTAAGAGCTACCCATTTTCTTTAAAGAGCAAATATTCCAAATGAGCCTTTTAAAATCAAACATTCCTAATAAACATGTTTCTTGACTTGATATTATTATATTATGATATGACTAACAACCTTTTTCTTTCAGCCCTGTTTTTACTGATAAACCACTCATAACTTCAACAGGTTTTCACTGAACAATTACAGAAGAAAGCACATTATATATACCGACATACATGAAGCTTCTGGTATGTTGCAACTGACAAACCACATGAACAAGTGAAGACACAGTACAGCCATAACATACTTGAAATAATGTTTTATTATGTAATGTTGTGAGTGAAGTGTGTGTGATGAGTGTAAAACATGTAATGTGGATCAGTATGTGTGAAAAACTAAAATGTATTATTAATTACAAATTCTGCTCCTTCTGGTACGCCTCAAAAATGACCTTGTGAATGTCGAGGCGGAGTCTTGCCCTCCTTGCCCTTGACATCAGCCTCATGGTGGGCAAGAGGCTCCTGAAAAAGAGCAAGTTCTCATCTTCCTCCACCACTGGTGGGGTTGCTTGTGCGATGGCAGACAGCAAACTCCTTTCATATGAGGACATCTCCCTTCCCCGTTTATTTCCCCCCCGGACCTCTACATTCTCCTCCTCCTGTCCTCTCTCTGCTGGCTGGCTGCTGGCCGGCTGCTGGCTGCTGGCTGACTGGCTGGCTGCTGACTGGCTGACTGTCTAGTAGGGATGGGAATTTGAAAGCAATTTTATATTCGAATATTCGACCCCCCAAAAAACGGTTAACCGGTTAACCGAAATGTACATATCCTATAAAAAAAAATTGGATAAAAAAAAAAAATTCGGAAATTTTTTCAGAATTTTTTTTTTACCCAATTTTTTTTCAATACTTTTTTAGAAATACATACATCACAGTTTGACAGCTATAGGCCTACAGCTTTCATGTGTGGAGGCGATTCACAATCAGGCCAGCTGTAGAGAAGACCCTCTCAGCTGGAACGGAGGTTGCGGGTATAGCAAGGTATAGCATGGACCCAGGGGCGGACTGGCCATCGGGACGTTCGGGACGAATCCCGATGGGCCGGTATTGAAGTGGGCCGGTCGGACGATGTGGGCCGGCCGGTAACCGGCAGGGCTCGACATTAAATGGCCCGCTGGCCCGGAAGCACTAGACACCCCGGGCCAGCATAACGTACTTTCCGTGTACTAACCAGAGTTAGGAAAAGGGACCACATTACTCCTGTTCTGGCTGCCTTACACTGGCTCCCTATAGAACACAGGATAGAATTTAAAATTCTTCTTCTCGCCTACAAAGCCCTTAATGGGCAGGCGCCATCTTACCTTAAATAACTCATTATACCCTACTGTCCTACTAGGGCATTGCGTTCCAAGAATGCAGGGTTGTTGGTTGTTCCTAGAGTCTCTAAAAGTACAATGGGAGCCAGAGCCTTTTCTTATCAAGCTCCACATTTGTGGAATCAGCTTCCAGTTTGTGTTCGGGCGGCAGACACCCTATCCGTTTTTAAGAGTGCGCTTAAGACCTTCCTTTTTGATAAAGCTTATAGTTAGGGCTGATTAGATTCAGCCCCTAGTTTTGCTGATATAGGCTTAGTTTGTCGGGGGACATCTTACTTCTTCCCTCTCTCTGTCTATACCTGTGTACTCTCATGTTCCGATTAACCCAGCTTCCCCAAATGTCTTTCTTTTTGGTGTCTATATACGCCGGGATCCGGAGTCATGGATGATCCTGCGGTCCTGTGTCCTGGATCGCGAGCGCTGGATCTTGAGTCGTGGCTGTGGTCCTGGATCATAGGTCCTGGATGGATATCCTCGTGGATTCATCTTCCTATTATACACACATGCATTTCCAAACATCTGGACTACCTATGTTGCAAATGTATTATCTTTTCAATTTACACACGGCATCTATTGCACGTCTGTCCGTCCTGGGAGAGGGATCCCTCCTCTGTTGCTCTCCCTGAGGTTTCTCCCATTTTTCCCTTTAAACTGGGTTTTCTTTGGAAGTTTTTCCCTGTACGATGTGAGGGTCTAAGGACAGAGGGTGTCGTATTGTCATACTGATATTCTGTACACACTGTGAAGACCACTGAGACAAATGTAACATTTGTGATATTGGGCTATATAAATAAACATTGATTGATTGATTGATTTCCACTTGCCCGCTCGGGCCACTAACAACCGACTCACGGAACGCTACAACATAGCGTTCCGTGAGTCGGTTGTCGTTGTTGGGGGAAAAGCAAACAGCTGTTTGCTGCGGAGCGCAGCGCAAGCAGGCTCCTGTGAGCGGGAGCGCGCTCCTTCACTACAGACTCTCGCGCCACCTAACCATTCGCCAAATGTTTTTAATACCAGCGGTAACCGGCCAAGCGCCGTGCAAAAAACAATCTTCAAATAAAAGAAAGTCACCGGAGGAGTTAAAGGAGAGTGACAGGGAGCATGAGAAGAAGAGGGAGAGAAAGTTTCAGCTTGATCGATGGAGTTGGCTGCAGTGACGCGTCCTAAAACCCTTATATAATCTATCGATTAGATTTATGATTTGAAAATGATAAAAGTAGGGTAGACATGTGGAGATTATCCGGCTGAACAAAACGTGCATTTATCAAACAGGTTTGTTTTCCACAGACCTTATTTCCAGCTATTTTCCAAAACCCTTGTGGAGGGAACCAGCAGCTTACTTCCTGGTTTCAGGACGCGTCACTGCACCTCTCAATATGATGCCAATATAAACAAGGTCTTCTGTCGGCTCTGTACATCAATGCCGACCTATGCTGACAAGTAAGTGAAGAGTAGACAATATAAAGAAATTGGCTATAGGGAAATGTCCCAGCAGTTTAGGATAATGAAGGTTCAGGTTCTAATCAAATCAATTACATGGCCATTACATGTCTAACTCCTAATGACAGGAAGGCAGAAAGCGCATTATACAAATAATAATCTCATAATAATTGCAGACATTTTTTAACAATGACCACAATATCATTATTTTAATAAACCAAATATGAACAATTGAGGAAAATGAGGAAGAACTGATGATTCAAATGTTGTAGTACAAGTTGTAATGTAGTTAGTGCATACATTACTATTGCAACAAATGTGTTAATTTTCTTCATTATTAGTCGATTTTTTTTTTTGGACGAATGCTCCGGGCCAGTGGTTACAATGGTGGGACCAGTGATAATACAAGTCTGCGGTGGGCTGGCGCTACCGAAGTGGGCCAGTCGAGAGTCCCGGGCTGATTTGTAGTCCCAGTCCGCCCCTGCATGTACCGGTATATATACGTTTTTGGCATAGTTTGACCTCTACACCGCACTCACTAACCTGGTTGAAATATTTCCACACATTACTCCTTTTCCTCCATGTCTGTTGTGTAGGACTCTTCTTAGAGTGTAAATAATTACCGGACTATGACTGGTGAAATATGTTGAATACCGGCAAAACTAAATCTCTCCTGTCAAAATGTCTATGTACTTTGCCGCCACACACGGTTGCCAAGCAGCGCTTATTGTTGTTTGGGCTGGCCACTCATGTGTCGCGAGTATTGACAGGGGGCGGGGGAGCACGCTCATGAACTGTTAGCGCCGGAACCTCGCAACGGCTGCGGAGCTCATTTGCGCCACATTTGGGCCTAAGATGAGGTTTGAGTCTGCGTGCTCTGCGTGTAGGGAGGGGCAGCAGCCGTATCATTGGCTAGAACTAGCTAGATCTGATGGATTTGGAAATAAACGCGAGTGAAGTATAACCGGACGCGAGAGAGAGAGATTAGCACCTGCAGCTCTGCCCGCTGTGAGGGACCGGTGAGTGGAGCAAAACACACCTTTAGACGTCACCTAACACATTTAGCTATGGCACAGTCGTATATATATATATATACATTGAATTATTCAATTTGATAATATGTAATCAAATTAGGCATCACTCCCAAAAAAAAAAATTAATAAAAAAAAAAAAATTGATAAAAAAATTAATAACTCATATTCGAATACATGAATAATTTCGAATATTCGATTAATCGTTCCCATCCCTACTGTCTAGCTGGCTCTCTTCCTCTGCCACCAGGGTGGATGGAGGCAGGGTTTGCCGGGGGACATTGCTGGACGTCTCACGGTCAGTGATGAATGGGGTCATCCCTGCCGTGAAACGCCAGGGCTTGTATCCCCCTGCAGACCCTGCCCCGCTTCTTTTGGCCTCCTTCTCCATACTTGTTTCCTTGCGGAACCTGTCCCTGAGCGTCTTCCACCTCCTTTTACACACTTCCTCTAATAAAATGAAATGAAATAAAAAAGTTAATTTCTTGAATTTACTAATTATTCCTCCATTAATGAAAACCAAATCCCTTTATCACTGTCCATTGCATACAAGGTTTTACATTCACACTTTATATAATGAACATGTATGAGATTAATGTCTATGGTGCTATTTTATGCTACATTCCATGCTGGCTAAATATACTGTCTATGTTTGCTAGCTGTCCATGTATTCATAACATATAATACATGGACAGCTAGCAAGCATAGACAGTATGCAAGCATGCTTATACTTATATATATTATATATATTATATATTATTATTATATTAATATATATATTATATGTTATGCTACATTACTAGCTGTCCATTCAATGTTAAAACGAAGTAAACTGGATATAAGCTCCCCAAACAGGTGAAAACCTACCAGTTTCACCCACTGTCTCTGCAACCTCCCTCCATGCCTGGTTCCTCCGGTTTAGGTCCCGGTAGGTGAACAGAGAGCAGTCGTAAAGGACCGGGACATTTCCGCAGCTCACGCGCGTGCTCCACTAGCACCCCCCCGCTCATCGCGTCCAAATCGCGCACGCTCCGTGTTGTCCTGTGGCAGGCACCTTCGATGTCGGGGAAACGATCTTCAATACTCCGAAAACAATCCCACCAGACTCCTTTGCCCCTCCAACAGAGGGACGTCCTGGTCCTTTTTCCTTTTCGTCATTTCAAGCGATAAAAACTCTCGATCTTCTCTCGAATTATTAATATTTGTGGACGCCCCCGGCTCGCGTTCATTGCGTCCCGAGCTGAATAAGGGCGTCAAATGACGGCAAGACGTCCCCCTGGCGGAAACGCTGCATTTAGCTGTAGCAGGAAAAGAAACCTAAGGACTTGAATAACAACGCTCAAAGTCAACGCTCACGTTTAAGTTAATAACAGTTGACGCAAAGTGTCTGACTGTCCTTCACACTGAATACATTTCATCTGGTGTAGAAGCAGCGTCAAGGTTAATATGATGGAGACAAGCTCACCTTTCTTAATGTCTTCTCTCGTCTGGATCTCACTGCTACCACCAGCTTCTTCTGCATCTTCATCTCCATCCTCCTCATCATCTTCCTCATCGTCATCAGAGGCGTCACTGTCTTCATCCTGCTCTTCCTCCCCCCCCTCAGCAGCCTCCTCTTCATCACCACCATCAGATGCTTTCTCAGCAACGTCTGCTCCTTCTTCCTCTTCATCGGTCCCACCAGCAGCTTCTTCCTCATCATCACTGGACTCTTCCTCTCCTTGGTGGAAAGACTCTCCCACCTCAGTTCCTCCTCTCTTAGTGAGCAGAGCGAAGTTCCTCTCCACGTCAGAGTCTTCATCGTCACTGCTGTTCGCCGCCATGTTCTTCTTCTTCTTCTGCGGCTGCTTCCCTTTCCCCGTCATCTCAGTTTCTGGACGACAGCTGTGGGAAACAAGAAGAGAATTGATGGTAGTTTGAGACTGGAAATGTGCTAGATGCTCATCTGCTGTGGTGGAATAAAGGTTTATTTACTCAATTACAAATGAGAGATACTCAAACTTTACTTGAGTTCTTCTATGATATGCAGCTTTACACTATACTATGCTAATACATCCCAGAGGTACATATTGAATGATTTACAACACTACATTTGTCTGACAGCTTGAGTTACTTTTCAAGATGACATTGTTTCTTCCACTTCCTGTCCAGTGAAATCCATGTATCTCCAGATGTTTGAAATCTTTATCATGGCTTTCAGACATTTCAAACACAACATCTAAAACAAACAAGTGCATTCAAAAGATAAAGGTACATCTAAAACTGACAAGACATACAAATATATCTCCAGATGTGTTTAGTTTAATAGCTTGTTGTGCTCATGAGTGGCAGATCGTTTACTATCTTTGCTCTAAATAAGTTTAAAACCATGTTTTTTTTCTAATAATTTCACTACTGATATATTTTCCATGATAATTAACCTCACACTATTTGGTCAAAGCCAATCGTAATACATGCAGGTATCTAGCGTAGCAGGGCAAGGGCTCCATACAAAAAACAGCATTTATATTACTTCCTAGCTTATTTAAATGTCTACAAATATGGTTAAGTCTCACTTTAGATATGATACGGTATTAAAAGGAGTTACACTTGGATTCGGGTTAGTGTAAACCCAATAATGAGGCATTTCCTTTTCAGAAATGTTCATTTTATGACTTATTATCTTGAGCACAGGCTGGCTAGCGGTGTCAACTCTTGCTAAAAACGTAACGTTAAAAATGGTCTGTCACGTATTCTAATGCCGAATTAACACCGAGGTAAGGAAACGTATAAGCTCCCAAAAAGTCGTTTTATTAACAAAATGCGTTGACTAAGAGGGACATTTTTTATATTTAAAGCAGCAGATACTCAATTCAGTTTAACATGTTTTCTTCAGTAGCGAAAGACAAGAAAGCGAATCGGACCGAAGTCAAGAAAGCGAGGCCAACTTGTACTCAACATGAAAGCGAAACACTATTAAATAAATGTGTATTTACCTGGATATTAAGTTGTTAAATCTCTGTTTAGCTGAGCTCTATTATCCACGTGTGTGCATGTCGGCTGCGAGTTTCACTCCGGTGAGATAAACAGAGAAGTTCCGGTTTCAAAATAAAGGTTTCACTGAGTTGTTACGTGTTTTTGGAGCAGATACATGGGATACATGTGCTGCAGTTTTATCCAGATAGGTTTATTACCAGTACCTGTAGTGGTTAAGTAATGTTTTGTGACCAGTAAGATGTGATGTTTTACAACAGATTTGTTTACGCTTTTATTTTGAAGGCAGTAATAATTACTTGCTGCGCAGTGCTGCCCTCTGCTGAAAAATACACAGCTATTACTTCACTCAGAATCCGTTTTTTTTACACATACAAGCAATTGGTGTATATTGGTGCTAACATTAGGAAACACAGTTTTAAGAGGACCAACATTATAACTATAATAAAAAGAAAATGTTACAAAAAACGATGTAACACACAGAATATGAATAAACAACAACGAAGTATAGTGAAAGTATGACAAAGTACAGTTTATTAGATGTCAAAGTGGAGGGTCGTGGAGATTGTAAAAGAGGTGTTATACAGAACTGTATTGCAATTGCACACACACACACACACACACACACACACACACACACACACACACACACACACACACACACACACACACACACACACACACACACACACACACACATACTGAGAAAGGAGGAGGAGTTTGTTTCCGTTGCCAGGAGATCCTGGTGCCGAGTTGCGTCAAATCGAACATATTAAAACCGGAACATCGATATCAAGTCCTTCAAAAATAAAAGCGGGTAAACTGCAGAGCACAGAAACATCTACATAAATGACAAACATATTTTCAGACATGATGAGAGTCTGAAAGCCTAAACTGTGTCAATCAATTATTTTGATTCCACATTTATATGAAAATAAATGACTTTTTAATTTGTTTTGTATTTTCCACATTATCCATCATTTTCCATATAATTCAGAAATAGTAAAGACAAATATGAACTACCCTGTAAACTCATTGTTAGCGTAAATGTATTCTCTGATTATATATTTTCTTAGTATTCATTTCGCTGAGTATTTTATTATTTTCCTGCCTTTTTTATAACATTATAGAGAAACTTCCTGAATGTATTTCAACAACAGAATCACATTCTTTAAATGTGTATCCTTGTGTGAAAATGTATCTGTGCTATCCTGTAGTTTAATATTACTCCTGTTGCTGCTTTAAGATGAATCAATGAAATATACAATATCTCATCTTCTCGACAAATGGTTCTTTTATTCTGAAATCTCTCACCGGAAGAGGTATTCCCCTCCCTGGTGTGTGTTGACTGAATGGTTGTGACCCAAACACACACACACACAGTCAGACGGATCGTGGTCGTTGAGCAGGATTACCGCTAAGCAGGAGAGCTGCTCTTTGTGTTCCCATCATCAAAACTAACACACACTTATTCCTGCGAGCTGTCTCCTGCTAAATCTCCTCCGAAAACATCCTCTTTTTTTTTAATTATCCCACCTGTCCTCCAGAGGGATTGGACCTGCAGAGGGAAAGGCCCGCTGGGTCACTGCAACAGGTCGAGGAGGAAATAATAATAATTATAATAATGAGGATGCATGTGGTGTAAATGAAGCGAACGGAGGAGGAACACACACTTCAGAGGAGGAGGATGCTTTGATGGTTTCTGCTGCAGACTGGGTGCGACAGAGAGGGACACTGCCAACATGATGCCGGTGAGTGAGAAAACACATTTAGTTATCCACTCATACATGTTGGCTCTGTAACTGTCTCTATGATGACTGCCATGCAGGGGCAGTAACCTGAAGTGTATTTAGTGTTAATTCCACTGCTTTCCCAACAAAATCCCTTCAATTTGAGCCTATATTATAAATTAGAACCTCGTATCCTTACTAGGTAACATGTAAAAGAATGCAGTGTCTCTAACGGTTGAAATATATTGTATATGCAGATGTTTTAAATGATGATTTAATTCCAGATTGAGCTTCAGTGAACATGTTATTGAATGATTTGCATTGTCTTCATTTACTTGTATTCTGACAATACTGTGTTATCAAAGTGTAGAGGTCTGCAGCCGCCCTTTAGAGCACCGAGGTCATGTCCTTTTCAATTTATTTTGAAAAGTGTCAACTTGAGAATGAGTGATGGCGTTTATTCACATGTAGGTTTGTTGATAGGCTGATTACAGGATTTATAGACTCAGTATAATAACCAAAGTAGGAATATTTGGTTTTTCTCGAGCATGCTTTAAACAGCATTTAGACATTTCAGTGGAATACAAAAGACAGAAAACGAACAATAGAGACTGAACTTCCTTAACTGTCATCAAGGAGCATCCATTACAGTCAACTTTACCTACATAATAACCTAAACATTAACAGCTATGGTTCTTTAAACTCCACCTTATGACTGAACACCTCACTTGTTCTGGTGAGTCTTTACAGAGCAGTAGCCTACATAGATTTAGGAAATGTAATCGCACCTAATTTCTGGAATAAACGCATTTTATCTGACGGTCTCATCCACAGTGAAGTAAAAACATCACTTCCCGATCAATAACACGAGTGATCGCAGCACTTTACACGGTACTGATCTGATAAGGGAGACAGACTTGTGTTTGGGACCTGCTGTCGTTCAACACATGTCACGACCAGACGCTGTGTGTGAATCAGAACTAATAATAGAACAGCATTGTGCCATTGTCTCAGTATGGAGGTCCTCCCCTAGTGTCAACATGTTGTTGACCTTTTTATCCACACTGCAGTGCTGTCCTCTGAGTCACTGCAGCTGAACACTTTGACATTTGGCTCCTGGTTTGAGTCTTCGTCTCAGTCCTCTGTCCTGCCTAGTGTCCATGCTGAGAGTCTGTAATTATGCTCCATTGTTGAAGACATCTTCTGCTTTCTATTAGCCTCACTGCACCAACAAGTCCACTTTTTAAGCTTTAGGTGTGTCTGGTGCTCACCTGTACCGTCCAGAAACATCTTGTTTAAAACGTAAATATGCGCTAAAGCATGAAGTGTATGTCGTGAAGTGTAAAGGCTTTGATTAGTTTATCTGGGATGTTGTGTTAAAATTAGGGATGCCAGCGAATATTCGCTACAGTCTCCATAATCGAATATTATTTTTAAAAATCGAATTTTTTCTGGCTTAGTTTCAACCAAAATATATATAAATATATATATGCTAATAGTAATAGTATAATTAATAATTGTAAATGGTCATTGGTCACACCACCAGTTTGTTTTGCTGTTTTGGGGGGCGGTCGAATAATCGATTATTATTCGCCAGGGCTGCCGAATAATCGATTTTGATCATGGTCAGTTTCTGGCAACCCTAGTTAAAATCTGTTGTCACAAGGACAATAGTATACAGTTTTGTCCCAGAAATAACTGCGATATTTGTCACTTTAAGACCATTTTCCGCCACAGATAGTAATATCAAAGTTGCTTTATAATGCAAATACACCTTTTCAAAGATACAATGCACTTTAAAAACAATTGTACAGGCTACGCCCCGATAGTAACATAAACACAAAACAAACCAGAACCAAAATGACTTGAATTAAAGGACAAGATGTGTTATTCAATATTTTGTCTGATAGCCAACAAGTTCCCACTGAATGGTATATCTTTGAAACACACATCTGTACTTTTATTTTATTTTGAAACTGCTGAAACAGCTGCTCACTGTTGTTTTTAACAAAGAAACAGGAGGACATCGTTTGTGCGGATTAATCCACATGTGGCGCTGTAGTGAGTATTTGTGGCGGCAGGATGGTGTGTGTGGGATTGTGTTTTTTAATAGATTTTGGACAACAATGGAGCTCTTCGGTGCTAGACATAAGAAATATATTTGATACACGCATAACACTTCTAAGAGTTTACATGAACTATTGGTCTGAGTCTGAACGTGGGATTAGTTGATGAGAAGAAAGGAAATATAGAATATCCTCAGGTTTATCCTATCCTATAAACCCTGAACCCGTCACGGAGGGCAACACAAGGGTTGGAGGGTTTTTCAAAACGCCTTCAATCAAAGTCCAGTCCAGTATATTCAGCTTATCCAGAGGTCTTTTAAAGATAATCACACACGTGTCTTTACAAACATTTGCCCAGATCTACATGAACTTTAAACGCTAGAAGTCTGGGTACTAGTTTTTGTCAGAATCAGTCTTTAGAGCATGGATGTCAAACTCAATTTCATCTCGGGCCACATCAGCATTATCGCTGCACTCAAAGGGCCGGTTGTAACTTTAAGACTATACAAAAATACATATATAAATATTTAATATATATAAAATAATGTGTTATATATTACATTATTGGCTCTGCATTGATTATTATGGGATAGGGTAATAACTTCATAATTAACTACGTCTGAAAGCAGAAGTTTAGGGCAAATAATTGCAAGTCTCTTCGGTGGGAATTTCACAAAATGATTTAAAAAGAAAAGCCACATTCTGGAAAAAAGTTAAAAAAAAGTGACATTTTGAAAGAAAAATCAAATTCTGAGAAAAAAGGCATATTTCGAAAGAAAAAAAGTCAAATTCTGAAAAAAGGCATATTTGAGATGCATTGTGGGACATGTAGTTTATGGGCAACACTTCTGTAAATCAGCATTGATAATAAACATATTATATTTTTTCAGAGCTGTTGTGGGCCACATAAAATCAAGTCACGGGCCGGATTTGGCCCCCGGGCCTTGAGTTTGACACCCCTGCTTTAGAGGTACGCATGTGGAGATGTGTGTCACTGAAACTCAATGCAACTTGCAGAAACCAAATAATCATGGCACCAAAAATACAACACAAAGAAGGCGAGAGAACACTGAGAGAAAAAAACTGCTGTTGATTCCATGTTTAGGCAAATGCTGTGTCAGAACAGCCATGTTTGAAACATCACAATTACTGTACGCCCCAAAGTGAAATTGTTGGGATGCATTTGTGGCAGCAAATTAAATCTGTCGAGATGTGAACTGTCCAATGAGGCCTGAATGTCTTGAGAATCTAAAAAGTTTAATTCAAAGGCAGCGTTGGATAACATTGTGTGTAACGATCGATCTATCCAGATTGATATTGATTCAATCAAAGTGAAAGCATCAATACATATCATACACAAGGGCTCCTGTGGGGATTGTCCACAGTATCGAGTGTGTAAGTCGCTTTGGATAAAAGCGTCTAACAGGTGACATGTCATGTAATATCATCCTTAAGTTATGCTTTTATTTCGAGATGCCATCGTCTGTCGCTGATTCCCATTGGAGCAAACCTGTTTCTTTCAGAGCCCCGTACTCAAAGTGTCAAATCCTATTTTATTTGATATAAATCTCAGTGATTGTGTTAAATGTTCATATGATGGTGTTTCCTATCGACCGCAGCCTCCTGCATTGAATCAAATCGAAATGGCAGACTTTCTGAAATCAGCAAATATTGTTTCGTTTCCCAAAGAATAGCTTTCATATCTTTATTGTGGTGGAAGTTGTTATACATCCCTGCAGATAACACCGTTTGGTATTCAGCTGCGTGATCTTCCCCACGCATGTTAAATGATAAATGAGGAACATGATGAGATGTAGGAGGAAGGTGTGTTGAGGAACCTCGGAGCGCAACGAGGAAGCATTGAGCTTCTCTTTCCAGCATTACACGCCTTATTGTTATTCAGACTGTACCGTGTTATTCAGACTGTACCGTGTTATTCAGACTGTACCGTGTTATTCAGACTGTACCGTGTTACTCAGACTGTACCGTGTTACTCAGACTGTACCGTGTTATTCAGACTGTACCGTGTTATTCAGACTGTACCGTGTTATTCAGACTGTACCGTGTTATTCAGACTGTACCGTGTTATTCAGACTGTACCGTGTTACTCAGACTGTACCGTGTTATTCAGACTGTACCGTGTTATTCAGACTGTACCGTGTTACTCAGACTGTACCGTGTTATTCAGACTGTACCGTGTTACTCAGACTGTACCGTGTTATTCAGACTGTACCGTGTTATTCAGACTGTACCGTGTTATTCAGACTGTACCGTGTTATTCAGACTGTACCGTGTTATTCAGACTGTACCGTGTTACTCAGACTGTACCGTGTTATTCAGACTGTACCGTGTTACTCAGACTGTACCGTGTTACTCAGACTGTACCGTGTTATTCAGACTGTACCGTGTTATTCAGACTGTACCGTGTTATTCAGACTGTACCGTGTTATTCAGACTGTACTGTGTAACCTCCACACAATGACTGACATTCACAGTGCTGTCAGAAGTCAAAAGATTACAAAAATACTCGTGTCTAAAAATGAAGGTGGAAATGATACTGCAATAAAATGTTTCACATGCTTTTCTTTAGCCCACCCCGATCATTATACTCATCATCTTGCAGGCAGTGGAGCTCGCCTTGCTGCTTGGTAACTGTTGCCACAGTGACCAGAAACACACACACCCTCTCACATGCTGTTCAAGGTCGTGCAGCACCAGCATTGTGTCTGTATTCCTCACGCTTAATGCTGACGTTTATTTTTCACTCCTGACGGAAAGAAACCTCATATTTCGTTCCCGTGTCGGCGAGGATGCTGCGCGAGCTACACAGCAGGAAGCACCGAACAGATCCTGACCACTGGCGGTGAATCTAAATTGCTTTCACACCTGAAGCGGTTTGGTTTGGTCCTCTGTTTTATTCCGATTGTTTAGCATGGTTTGAAAAGAGGTTCATTGGACTGTGGTTCGGTCCAATCAATATAGAACCTCCCTGAACCCCTAACTAAACAAGAAACGTGTTTTTTCTCCAGTTTCTTTTTGTGATTATTCATAATAACACGTCTTCTAGGTGAAGTCATGACTAATACAACGTAGTCAGGCATTTTCTTGCGGAATCGTTTTGACACAAAGTGTACCTGCTCTTTGAGAATATGAACGTGTGAAAAAAGGCAACTGCATGTACCATTAGAAACCATAAAGGACACACATCTTACGTGTTATTTAAGAAAAAGGCTGCTGTGGATCACAACAGTACACAAGCATATTATATTTTGGTTTGAGTAAAATAAAATGGCGGCTGTGGCTCAGTGGAAGAGTGCTCGACTTTGAATCAGGGGGTAGCAAGTTGTGTCCCTGGGCAAGACCCTTCACCCCAAATGTCTCCTGTGGGGATCGTCCACAGTACTGAATGTATTTAAGTCGCTTTGGATAAAAGCGTCCAACAAATGACTTGTAATGTAATAAATAACCCAACAGTAATGCAACAAAAAGAAGCCTTACACAGGGTCGTAAGGGTTAATTGGTTGATTTGAATTTAGATAATTGATTGAAGTTGACCCATTAGTGAGCTGGTTTCATATTGATTCAGTGATTTGTATAGGAGGTCATTTGGTTCACTTCAACCTCGGTGCTGTACTCAGAGACAATTGGGAACTTCTTACGGCAATCTTTAACTTGATAGAAAAACAAATCGAACAAACTGGTGCTGTAATACGATTTGGTGAAACCACCGATCCTGGCAGTTGTATCGAGATGAAATTGAGCGGTGTCCGCCTCGTCTCTGGCTGCAACACTATATTATATATATATTTCTAGACAGAATTATGACTACCTACTTTTTTACACGGACCGTATCCAGCGCAGAATCAAATCACAACAACTGGATCTCACATGCGGGATATTCATTACTTTCCACGTGAGAACCACCACATTATCCTGGTGGTGTGGCTGCTGTAAGGCTAACGTATTACATTGTGTATTCAATGCAACAGTACGTGTTAACCATATGAAACCTGCATTAGCTGGATACACACCACTGGACTACTGTAACGCACTTCTCATTGGGATTCCTAGCAAGAACATCCAGAAGCTGCAATACATCCAAAACACCGCTGCGAGGATCCTGATGAGAGTGCGGAAGTACGGACACATCACACCCATCCTCAGATCACTGCACTGGCTCCCGGTCTCACTCAGGACTGACTACAAAATCACCCTCTTCCCTCATCAGTGCATATATGGAAATGCTCCCTCCGACATCAAGGACTTGCTCACCCCAAACCTCCACGAGGAACCTACGCTCAGTAAAGGCAAACCTCCTCATTCCACCAAGGACAACACTGAAGACCATGGGAGATCGAGCCTTCTGCTCCGCTGCTCCGAGACTGTCGCCCTCCCAAGCCAGCGGAGGACACCACAGACTGTGGAGGCTTTCAGAAAAGGCCTAAAAACGCATCTTTTTCGAATAGCCTTTAACTAGATTTTTAAAGCTTTTATTATGTTGTTTTAATTGTTTTTAAATTGGTTTTTATTGTTTTTGTTGTTTTGTTTCACCCTTTTTATTTTTTTTATTTTTTAGCACGTTTAGCAGTTTTGTTTACGCAAATGAAAAGTGCGCTTATAAATAAAATGTATTATTATTAACACGGATATATACTGTAGCTTTTAAGGTTTGCATTAAAACTGTAAACAGTCGACCTGACTTACCTTTCATTATGCAGCTTCAAATTGAATACAAACAATTAATATTGTATCTGATTCAAATGAACAAAGTCGTGCACGGTCGAGAGAAAACTGCAAATGCGTGCTTAATTTAATGAATGTTTAATACCAGTGTTTAACCAGATTGGACTAATGCGTTAATGCGTCTAAATCATAAATGATGGGGAGGCTTTTTCATCCCACTCTGCTGACATGATATGAAGGCAGCTCTAATCTGTTCAGCACAACATTAGGCACGTCAGTTGAATGCGGTAATGAACATGTTGGTGTTTGTCTGATAGACTTGGAGGCGTCTCATTAGAGAAGGCAGCAGGGAAGCTGAACGTTGATTGTTTTAATCAGTCGCTTCGTGGTGAACTTTGTACACAAACACACGGTGACATCCCAGACCTTAAAAACACAAGCTAATTAGAGACTGTTAGAAAACTGTGTAAATGGTCCCAATGTGCAACTGTAGTGTACAGCAGGCGACCAATCAGGAAGGGTTTCAGAGCCCAGTGTCAACAATAGTTCAGGACACGCATCCTGTGTTTATGTTGTTGTGTGTGTTGTGTGTGTGTGTGTGTGTGTGTGTGTGTGTGTGTGTGTGTGTGTGTGTGTGTGTGTGTGTGTGTGTGTGTGTGTGTGTGTGTGTGTGTGTGTGTGTGTGTGTGTGTGTGTGTGTGTGTGTGTGTGTGTGTGTGTGTGTGTGTGTGTGTGTGTGTGTGTGTGTGTGTGTGTGTGTGTGTGTGTGTGTGTGTGTGTGTGTGTGTGTGTGTGTGTGTGTGTGTGTGTGTGTGTGTGTGTGTGTGTGTGTGGCCTAGCATTACTATACTTGTGGGGACCTACATCTGTTTACATAGTCACGTGTGGTCTCCAGGAAATGCATGTAAGTCAATGTAATGGCCCCTGAAGTGCGTGCGTGCGTCGTTAATCCACTATTGGCGTGTCACGTGATTCTGTCGGCCATATGGCTCCAGCCGTCCACGTCGCCTACAAAACATTTGGGATGTGACCTGCAGCGTGCCAGCTGCCGCCGCAGCAGAAACAAGACCAGACACACCAGAACTGAGGCACAACATTTAACAGTTACATTTAATAAAACATGTAATTGATTTATTTATTATCAGCAAATTAATTTCTGTTGCAACACTGTTCGATGACTTTCCTCCTTATAACTTAAACGTTTTAGATTTGTGTTTGTTTGATAATGGTCAGATCTCCAAATTAGAGTCTTCTCTACAGTTAAAAAGATACGTTAGATTAGATAAGACCATTTGTGTTCATCCCCAGAGTGGTAATTCAGTTATCGCCTCAGCGCAAGGACAGAAGTAGTCAAAATAAAAGGATAAAGTCACAGTCGAGTCATTGATAGCTGAGTTTACACCAGAATGATATTTTATGAAGAAACTCTGATACATTTCACATCAAATGCATCACATTATTTCTGATGTGTTTTTTCACGAGGCCAATATGACTTACTGGTCTGCAGCGGTGTCATTGCAACTCTACAAAACCTACACTTCAGATACCATGACAACAACACTGTTTGTGTCCTCCTACTTTGAGTAATACATTTGGAAAGAAAATTCTAATAAATATTTTTTCTAATTTCACAGAAAAAGCCAACGTTTTAATCTCGACATGTTGATTAAGATCCCAAACTCTCCGACCTGCACGATGCATAGTCTGCCATCAGTGTGAGAATACGTAATATCAAATGATATCAAAGTGCTTTCTAAATGCAGCCATCTGCAGTTAACCACACACAAGGAACACTGAACACAGTGATTTTAAACATGCACAAAACATAATGGAAAATATTGCTTTGATAAGGGTTGAACAGAAACAGATGCTTATTAAATGATCTCTTTAAAAAGATGCATCGTCGTCATCATCATCATCATCATCATCATGAGCTGGTGTGTTCTAGTGGGATTACGGAGACGTCTCTGGTTGTTTTGAAGGAGCTGTTGATGTTTTCAGACAGGACATTAGTGCTTCATTAATGTCCTTCCTCTCAGCAGAGGGTGTGTGGGCTGCTGGACGGCATTAAGCTGCGTGATGCTGCGCTAATTCCTGCTGGATTAAGAGCCGGGAGTTTAACGAAGCCTCGGACTGATGACAGAGAGACAGGCAGGCAGACAGACAGACAGATAGATAGATAGATAGATAGATAGAACAGGCAGACAGACAGACAGACAGACGGACGGACGGACAGATAGATAGAACAGGCAGGCAGACAGACAGACAGACAGACAGACAGATAGATAGATAGATAGAACAGACAGATAGATAGATAGATAGATAGATAGATAGATAGATAGATAGATGCAGACAGGCAGACAGACGGACAGACTCTCTGGTGTCTTATATCTTGTGTTTCAGCTTCCGGTCGTTAGGTTAAATGTCACCTGTTTCTGGATGTTGATCTGCGTCTCTTTATATCTGTATATATTGTAGATAAGAGGATCTTAAAGCAAAACTTAAAGGGTCACTGACGGCTGGATTAAGATCAGGCATGTCATCTCGCTTCATCGTGACACACACGCCTACTTTAACCACATCAATGAGAAGCAGAAGAAAAGGAAGCCAGCAGATTAGTGTGGTTGTATTAAGGCTGAATGTATTGTTATTAGACAAATGTCAGGGCATTATATTTTGGGATATTGTAATAGATGTGTCTTTTCCTGTTTTTAAAGGCAGCATTAAAGCCATCCTCTAAAATTAACCAGACCGTTCGAGCCGTTCTGATATTTGCATTTCCACACTTATTAGTAAAAAAACTCACCTTTTCAGAACTGCTTTTAATCTGTAATTCATGTTGGTGTTTTACATATTTCAAGTGTCTTGTTTTAACTGTGTTTATACATTTTTACTTTCTGTCTTTGAGTTTCAAGAGAAGCGATCTATAAATAATGCATTATTATTAGTCATTATTTCCACATTACTGATGATTATTTACCAAAAGCCCCATTGTATAACATCTATAACATCTATAATATTGTTGCGATATCAATAGATGTATTTAATAAAATAATATCTTGATGTTTGATTTTCTCCTTGTTCGCTGCCAAGCCCAGGATGTACAATAAGCTGTGACTGATCACACATAAATGCGTACAACTCCTAAATCAACGTATTGTTTTTATCATTAGATAAAACTAAGTTGAATGATAACGTTAGCACCCTAAATGTATGTAATATGCAGAGTTTCCATATTTACATCTTCATTTTAGCATAAATTGTCCACAAATGTTTTTCACATGTTAGTCGTTTAGTTGTTTTTGCCTTAAAAAATGTTTCAAAAATGTTAGAACTTGGAGACTTTCCAGTGTTTCCTCAACAAAATCAAGAAAAGTAAAAAATGTGGTTGCATATCTTTTCCCATATTTACATTGTTTTTGCCAATATCACAGTATGCTAAATACACTAATGTAGTTTTGCTTTTTGAATAACCAAGGTTGAAAGGAGATGTTTGAAATAGTTTTAAATGGCTCTGCAGCGTAATATTTGTATTTAAACTGCACAATAGAGATGTCCCGATCCGATCGGGGATCGGAGCCGATCACGTGATTTTCAAAAGATCGGAATCGGGAGAAAAAAATCTGGGATTTAAAAAAACATTTTTAGAAGATATTTTTATTTTATTTAATGTTACAAAACAAAAATGACCATGTTCACGTCTTAAAGTCATCCTGAGGCCTTAGTTTTGGTTTAAAGTTTCACAACATCTTGTATGTGTTGCTTTCTTTGGGCTTGTTTTCAGACCTGGTTGCTTATTCCTCTCAAAGCTGGCAACAGAGTGGGCGCAGTGTCTCATAGTAGCAGCAAGCTAACGAGAGGCTACGTCCAGCTGGTGACTCTGGAGTCCGGACAGAGAAAATGTCAGGAGTTTGGAAGTATTATAAAATTGAAAGCGAAGGCAGTGTAACAGCCAGATGCAATGTTTGCAAGGCGGAGGTTCCGCGTGGTGGAAAGAACAGAGCTACGTTCAACACGACCAATCTAATACGCCACCTGAGAAACAAACGCCAACAACAACACGGCGAGTACACAGCGGCCACTCGGGGAACGGCACTGAAACAACCGACACTTTCAGAGACTTTCAAAAGGAAAGAGAAACTGCCCCAGAACAGAGAAAAGGCCAACACAATAACAGCCAAGATAGCTGAACTCATCGCGTTGGATGACCAGCCGTTATCGGTTACTTTTTTCTCTTAATGCATTGCATAAAGATCGGATCGGGAAAAATCGGTATCGGCAGATTGTCAAAATCAAATGATCGGAATCGGATCGGGAGCAAAAAAAGGTGATCGGGACATCCCTACTGCACAACAATGCATGAACAACACCAACACAACCCTAGCTTCAATAACAATACTTAAAGGGCCCATGTCATGCTTTTCCGGTTATCACCCGTCCCCCTGTGTTATGAAGCTTTGTCTGCATGTAATCGGTCTGCAGAGTCACAAACCCTCAAAGTACATCCTGTAGCGAGTGAAACTCTAACACAGAAAAGACCTGTCTGTGCTGCCCCAGAACGCCTCGTTGGAGATTTCTCTTTTTCCATTGTTTACTTCTTGGGTACAGTGACGTATTTCGGGTATTGTGACGTAACGTAACGTAATTTGGACCAATCTGCGGAGCCGTTGCGTTGCGTCCGCGGAGCCGTTACGTTTGGACCAATCCGCGGACTTCCTCACACACACACTCCGCTGGGTTTCGCGCTGTCTCGCAGACCGCCACTGGGCTCATATGGAGGGGGGGGCAGGAGCTCCAACAAGCCGTGTAGGACAGAGAGTGAATACACATACTATACAGAGATGCTGTGAGAAACCAATGTGAGTTTGGAAAATTGCACAATATAAATCTATTCTAGTAGAGCTCAACATGGAATTATGATCAGTAGAAATGGCCATGCCATGGGACCTTTAAGGGTCGGACCTCTTGACCCAGTACTGTCCGGTAAAATCTATTTTTTATTTATTTCTTAATTCATTTCCGAGCCCACAGAGCTCTCTGACGGTTATTCGCTGCCGGCTTAAATTCAGCGATGTGTCACTAAACGGTCGGTTGGGTCGACCTCTTGACTCCAGCCGTGACCTTTGACACACTTTCATATAGGATTAACAATGGGCATGCAATTAGCATGTTAGCACGTAGCTCCGTGTTTCTTTAAGATAAAGTCTTAAATCAGACACGCAGCGTGACTTTTACTGTTCTGGTGGATCTCTGAATAATATCACAAAGCAAAACCTCTCGAGTCAAGTCCTCCAGCGGTTTCACTTTAAAGTCAGAAATGAAAAAGGAGAAATAAATGTTTATTCAGGATGCTTTCAGATACTTTTAAATCTCTCTCTTTTGATTGATTTCTGTTGGTATTAAAAGTGTTTTATTACTAAAGTTTGATTCGATTCTCACATATATATTTTTTTAAACATTTAAACGGATCACAATTGGAAAAAAGCACATTATGTTTTGCTGCCATTTTAACATAGTTCTGTCTTTTCAATTCCATTACCTTTGTATATATATTTTTAAGACACCAGTGCCTTGAGTGACGAGACAGAGTTCAATAGGGGGGGACGGAGGGAATGACACATGGTAAATGCTCCCAGGCCGGATAATTCCCCTAACATTTTAGTCAGAAATGTAGTCCTAAAAATGAAAGTTAAGTTAAACAACATATTTTTGTTCCACACACACCTTCAGCCTGTACTCGGGGCATCTTGTTTTTCTATAACCAGCCTCACTGACGACAGGAGGTCCCCCCCAGCCCCCACCCCTGTTGTCGTCCTGAGGGACAGACCTCTCCTCGCTGCGCTCTGATTGGCTGCCGGGTTTCCTGTTCGACCTCAGTTTGGTGACTGACGGCAGTGACCCATTTCATCTGCATCAACCTGCTCCATTTTCCTCCAGAGCTGCATGTAGGACAGCTAATTCCTCTCCGCCACTTAGTCTCTGTTGATTTCATTATTTTTAAAGAAGGAGGGACTTTACACGGAGATAAAAACATTGGTTCAATTACTTCAGCTGACGCTTTAGCACGAGGAATCTCCTCTGAATCTCCTCTGCAGACCATCAAATCAGGACAATAACAATATTGCATCTTATTTAAAGAGCACCTTTAATAGCACTCAAAAACACATCATATTTACAATTTTAACTTATTATTATACACTTATGGTATTAAGTGATGCCCTGTCTTAATATAGCACTTAATTTCCCTTTGCTTCTCAGAGTCCACAGTGAATCCCTTTCAGTTTAAATGTGACGGATCTCAGAAAGTTAATATTACCTTAAAAAACCTCAGAGTATTAAGGATTTAAAAAGCCAATCATTTAGCATTGCTCTCACCGTTGTTGGCTCTCCATGCCAACTTCTCTCTGCCAGTTCTCTGTTAAATAAATATGTTCTCAGGAATAAACAAACCCGCTCCAATTCCTCCTCCTTTCATGCAGTCGTCATGAATCTCTTGTCATTATTCTGAATACTTTTTTAGCCATATTAGAGACTTTGAGTTATATACCTCAACACATATTTGATGGATTGCTACAAAATCTTGTTTCGATATTCCTGATGCTCCCAACAATATGACATGTACTGTACATATACATCCTTCGACATTTTTATGGTTTTCAATAGAAATTCTGACGATTTATTGGATGGATTATGATGAACATGCATCCTCTTTTTTGATTACTTTAAATACATCTTTCATATAGTACAATTAGAAACATTTTGGACTGTAGTCTCTTGTTTAACTTTTAAAGTAACTTAACATTAAATCCACCTTTTCAGTGAGTAAATTAGGAACACAGTTACTTTATTATATTCTCAACTAAACGTGCCTCTATAGCAGGGCCGGCCCTGACCAATTTGCTGCCCGAGGCAAGATTTTAGCTGGCCTCTAATCGCGCACTAAAACCATTATTTAAAAAAAAAGAACAATTTCACATAAACCTTTTACTGGGACTGGGGCAGTTCAACTTGATTTTGGGGGGGGTGTATGCCATAGTTTATGGGCGCTGTACGCAATATAGGCGTAGTTCTATTAGTATAAGATAATAAGATGTACTTTGTTGATCCAAAATCGGGAAATTGTGTTGTTATGAAATAAAACATTTTTTTTTTTTTTATTTCTAACTTTTTTTTTTTTTCTCCCTAATTTTCGGCGCCCCCTATGGGTTGATGCGCCCTTAGCATTCGCCTATACTGCCTATGCCGAGGGCCGGCCCTGCTCTATAGTATTCATCACAACCACATTTCTTTGCCTCATACATCCGTAGTAAAAGGTTCATTAAACATTATGTTCACAGCTGTCTGGATTACAACCTCACAAAGAGGGTGGGAATAATTAGACAAGTTAGAGTTGAGGTCTGAAGTTTAATGTAGTTGTTATACTGAAACCTTTCATCACTTTGTTTGTAGATACATGGTTTCCTGACAAAATTGACAATGCCTCCATTGTGGTGGAAAGACGCCAGATTTATTTTAGGCTGGATGGAAGCAGCTCAAAGACCGACCAGACGGAGCTGAAGGCACACAATAAAAACACAGTGTCTCTTTCACAACTTTAGAAACCATGAAGGACAATTTACATTTATCGGTTTTCTACCACAAAGCCAAATCCACTTGTCCCTGCATTTATTCACCCGTGCATTAGAAACTAGATGTACCTGCTTTCTTATTTCACTTCAGTGGTTCCCGAATAGAGGTTTTATACATAAGCTTCATTTCAACCTGAGCCGACAGCGTCTGCATGTAAATGAGGTTGCAGTCAGTTTGAGAAAGGTCAAAGAAGACTGCTCATTTTCAAATGACACCAAGTGGAACGAGGTTAATGCGAAGACGAGGATTGAGCTCAGGACAGTCGGATTGAAGGTTGGAGTCCACATAAAGAGCATGTGTATGCAGCCATTGAGCAAATCATCTCGAAAACACCACCTTCTCTGGATAGATAACACATTGAGCGCTGCCTCCTGCAGGTTGGTGGCTGTGGGAGGAGATCTGGATCTTAGCCTGATAGCAGATACCCAGCTGGAGTAACAGATGGCCCGCTGCATCATGGGAGTTATGTCCACACATATCTGTTATAGTCTTAAATAGCACAGGAAGCCATAGAGGTGAAGAGCGCAGGTTGAGCGAATCACATCTATCATCAATCAATGTTTATTTATATAGCCCAATATCACAAATGTTACATTTGTCTCAGTGGTCTTCACAGTGTGTACAGAATATCAGTATGACAATACGACACCCTCTGTCCTTAGACCCTCACATCGTACAGGGAAAAACTTCCAGAGAAAACCCACAGTTTAAAGGGAAAAATGGGAGAAACCTCAGGGAGAGCAACAGAGGAGGGATCCCTCTCCCAGGACGGACAGACGTGCAATAGATGCCGTGTGTAAATTGAAAAGATAATACATTTACAACGTAGGTAGTCCAAATGTTTGGAAATGCATGTGTGTGTAATAAAAAGATGAATCCACGAGGATGTCAACAATCCTGTGGGAGCCTTCAGAGAAGTAGTATGGTGAGAGTCAAGCAGGACCGCATTGATAGGTTTAGCCACGACTCGAAGCCCAGGACTCAGCTCCAGGACTCAGGATAGAGGATCCAGGACTCAGGATAGAGGATCCAGGACACACGACCACAGCAACAGGATCAGCCTCGACTCAGGATCCCGGCGTAGATATGGACACCAAAAAGAAATGTGGGCGAAGCTGGGTTATTCGGAACATGAGAGTACACAGGTACAGACAGACACAAGGAGGAAGTAAGGTGTCCCCCGACAGTCTAAGCCTATAGCAGCTAAACTAACGTGTCTATACATGCACTCCCTTAGGATAGGTTGAGGGGAAGGGGTAGCAAGTAAGAAGTAGGAAACAGAGGTGGGCACACACAGGTTTAACTATCAACACAATCTGACAGAGAACGTGCAAATGTTTTAAAGGAACAGGTTTTATTTTGTTTGCCGTCCTGCGTGTCGCCCATTTATTAACATTATTTATTGGTTCAAATGCTGTGTGAGAAGACTATTTTGTTAATTTGAAAACGTATCCAAATTGTGAACACTGCTGATCCTGGGCATCTTTTTTGGGTGTGATTGAGCGTTCTTGGTCTCCTTGGTTTTAACAGGAGTTGACATGGTTCCGATCAAATGTAATCAGCAATATCATTTGCCAAACATTCACAATTATTTTGGCCGACGAGAAATGCTCACTGATGGATTTCAACAATCTTGTGCACAAAATGAAGTAGAAGATTTTGCACGAATATAGAGAGCCTTACATATCTGCATACATATCATATTTTATATATGTTTGGGTATCTATATAAATAGAGAGTCTAGAGAAATCTTGGAATCCACTGATAATTTCTCAAAAGAAAAATCTTCTCAGTGTTGCGAAAGCTCAAACCTTTGATGCGGAAATCTGTGCCAAAAATATATTCCACCTTAACTTTTGTATCATGTGTCTGCTGTGTGTGTGTAGATGTTCCTCACCGTGTACCTCAGCAACAACGACCAGCACTTCAACGAGGTCCCCATCACGCCGGAGACGCTGTGCAGGGACGTGGTGGAGCTCTGCAAGGAGCCCGGGGAGGGCGAGTGCTACCTGGCCGAGATGTGGAGGGGCTCCGGTGAGTTTAACTATTACATCTAAACACCACCACATGTTTGAACAGTCGACATAAATGCACATTAACTTCCAGGTTTATGATCTTTTCTGCGTTCCCAGATTAACAGTATGTTTTTCTAATCAGAACATATCGTTGGAGATGGGGAGCGGATGTTCGAGGTTTTGCAGAAATGCGGGCAGCAGAGGGGGGAGGTGCGTTACCTCCTGCGTCACCAAAGCGCTCCAGGGCGAGAGTCAGGTATGAAAACACCTGCCGTGTCTCTACATGGTAAACCGGCGAGGCATTGTCGCTGCCTCCCCCTCTGGTTGCTCCAGGGTTCTCCTCCAAACTCCTCACACATTGCGATAAACAACCGGTGACTCCCTGTGTGTCCGATAGGTGATATGAGGCTGGATGTATAGGAGGTCATTTGGTTCACTTCAACCTCGGTGCTGTACTCAGAGCAATTGGGAACTTCTTACGGCAATCTTTAACTTGATAGAAAAACAATCGAACAAACTGGTGCTGTAATACGATTTGGGTGAAACCACCGATCCTGGCAGTTGTATCGAGATGAAATTGAGCGGTGTCCGCCTCGTCTCTGCTGCACACACTATATATATAATTTCTAGACAGAATTATGACTACCTACTTTTTTACACGGACCGTATCCAGCGCAGAATCAAATCACAACAACTGGATCTCACATGCGGGATATTCAGTACTTTCACGTGAGAACCACCACATTATCCTGGTGGTGTGGCTGCTGTAAGGCTAACGTATTACATTGTGTATTCAATGCAACAGTACGTGTTAACCATATGAAACCTGCATTAGCTGGATACACACCACTGGACTACTGTAACGCACTTCTCATTGGGATTCCTAGCAAGAACATCCAGAAGCTGCAATACATCCAAAACACCGCTGCGAGGATCCTGATGAGAGTGCGAAGTACGGGACACATCACACCCACTCAGATCACTGCACTGGCTCCCGGTCTCACTCAGGACTGACTACAAAATCACCCTCTTCCCTCATCAGTGCATATATGGAAATGCTCCCTCCGACAATCAAGGACTTGCTCACCCCAAACCTCCACGAGGAACCTACGCTCAGTAAAGGCAAACCTCCTCATTCCACCAAGGACAACACTGAAGACCATGGGAGATCGAGCCTTCTGCTCCGCTGCTCCGAGACTGTCGCCCTCCCAAGCCAGCGGAGGACACCACAGACTGTGGAGGCTTTCAGAAAGGCCTAAAAACGCATCTTTTTCGAATAGCCTTTAACTAGATTTTTAAAGCTTTTATTATGTTGTTTTAATTGTTTTTAAATTGGTTTTTATTGTTTTGTTGTTTTGTTTCACCTTTTTATTTTTTTTATTTTTTAGCACGTTAGCAGTTTTGTTTACGCAAATGAAAAGTGCGCTTATAAATAAATGTATTATTATTAACACGGATATATACTGTAGCTTTTATAGGTTTGCATTAAAACTGTAAACAGTCGACCTGACTTACCCTTTCATTATGCAGCTTCAAATTGAATACAAACAATTAATATTGTATCTGATTCAAATGAACAAAGTCGTGCACGGTCGAGAGAAAACTGCAAATGCGTGCTTAATTTAATGAATGTTTAATACCAGTGTTTAACCAGATTGGACTAATGCGTTAATGCGTCTAAATCATAAATGATGGGGAGGCTTTTTAATCCCACTCTGCTGGACATGATATGAAGCAAGCTCTAATCTGTTCAGCACAAATTAGGCACGTCAGTTGAATGCGGGTAATGAAACATGTTGGTGTTTTGTCTGATAGACTTGGAGGCGTCTCATTAGAGAAGGCAGCAGGGAAGCTGAACGTTGATTGTTTTAATCAGTCGCTTCGTGGTGAACTTTGTACACAAACACACGGTGACATCCCAGACCTTAAACACACAAGCTAATTAGAGACTGTTAGAAAACCTGTGTAAATGGTCCCAATGTGCAACTGTAGTGTACAGCAGGCGACCAATCAGGAAGGGTTTCAGAGCCCAGTGTCAACAATAGTTCAGGACAGCATCCTGTGTTTATGTTGTTGTGTGTGTGTGTGTGGTGTGTGTGTGTGTGTGTGTGTGTGTGTGTGTGTGTGTGTGTGTGTGGTGTGTGTGTGTGTGTGTGGGTGTGTGTGTGTGTGTGTTGTGTGTGTGTGTGTGTGTGTGTGTGTGTGTGTGTGTGTGTGTGTGTGGTGTGTGTGTGTGTGTGTGTGTGGTGTGTGTGTGTGTGTGTGTGTGTGTGGTGTGTGTGTGTGTGTGTGTGTGTGTGTGTGTGTGTGTGCCTAGCATTACTATACTTGTGGGGACCTACATCTGTTTACATAGTCACGTGTGGTCTCCAGGAAATGCATGTAAGTCAATGTAATGGCCCCTGAAGTGCGTGCGTGCGTCGTTAATCCACTATTGGCGTGTCACGTGATTCTGTCGGCCATATGGCTCCAGCCGTCCACGTCGCCTACAAAACATTTGGGATGTGACCTGCAGCGTGCCAGCTGCCGCCGCAGCAGAAACAAGACCAGACACACCAGAACTGAGGCACAACATTTAACAGTTACATTTAATAAAACATGTAATTGATTTATTTATTATCAGCAAATTAATTTCTGTTGCAACACTGTTCGATGACTTTCCTCCTTATAACTTAAACGTTTTAGATTTGTGTTTGTTTGATAATGGTCAGATCTCCAAATTAGAGTCTTCTCTACAGTTAAAAAGATACGTTAGATTAGATAAGACCATTTGTGTTCATCCCCAGAGTGGTAATTCAGTTATCGCCTCAGCGCAAGGACAGAAGTAGTCAAAATAAAAGGATAAAGTCACAGTCGAGTCATTGATAGCTGAGTTTACACCAGAATGATATTTTATGAAGAAACTCTGATACATTTCACATCAAATGCATCACATTATTTCTGATGTGTTTTTTCACGAGGCCAATATGACTTACTGGTCTGCAGCGGTGTCATTGCAACTCTACAAAACCTACACTTCAGATACCATGACAACAACACTGTTTGTGTCCTCCTACTTTGAGTAATACATTTGGAAAGAAAATTCTAATAAATATTTTTTCTAATTTCACAGAAAAAGCCAACGTTTTAATCTCGACATGTTGATTAAGATCCCAAACTCTCCGACCTGCACGATGCATAGTCTGCCATCAGTGTGAGAATACGTAATATCAAATGATATCAAAGTGCTTTCTAAATGCAGCCATCTGCAGTTAACCACACACAAGGAACACTGAACACAGTGATTTTAAACATGCACAAAACATAATGGAAAATATTGCTTTGATAAGGGTTGAACAGAAACAGATGCTTATTAAATGATCTCTTTAAAAAGATGCATCGTCGTCATCATCATCATCATCATGAGCTGGTGTGTTCTAGTGGGATTACGGAGACGTCTCTGGTTGTTTTGAAGGAGCTGTTGATGTTTTCAGACAGGACATTAGTGCTTCATTAATGTCCTTCCTCTCAGCAGAGGGTGTGTGGGCTGCTGGACGGCATTAAGCTGCGTGATGCTGCGCTAATTCCTGCTGGATTAAGAAGCCGGGAGTTTAACGAAGCCTCGGACTGATGACAGAGAGACAGGCAGGCAGACAGACAGACAGATAGATAGATAGATAGATAGATAGAACAGGCAGACAGACAGACAGACAGACGGACGGACGGACAGATAGATAGAACAGGCAGGCAGACAGACAGACAGACAGACAGACAGATAGATAGATAGATAGAACAGACAGATAGATAGATAGATAGATAGATAGATAGATAGATAGATAGATGCAGACAGGCAGACAGACGGACAGACTCTCTGGTGTCTTATATCTTGTGTTTCAGCTTCCGGTCGTTAGGTTAAATGTCACCTGTTTCTGGATGTTGATCTGCGTCTCTTTATATCTGTATATATTGTAGATAAGAGGATCTTAAAGCAAAACTTAAAGGGTCACTGACGGCTGGATTAAGATCAGGCATGTCATCTCGCTTCATCGTGACACACACGCCTACTTTAACCACATCAATGAGAAGCAGAAGAAAAGGAAGCCAGCAGATTAGTGTGGTTGTATTAAGGCTGAATGTATTGTTATTAGACAAATGTCAGGGCATTATATTTTGGGATATTGTAATAGATGTGTCTTTTCCTGTTTTTAAAGGCAGCATTAAAGCCATCCTCTAAAATTAACCAGACCGTTCGAGCCGTTCTGATATTTGCATTTCCACACTTATTAGTAAAAAAACTCACCTTTTCAGAACTGCTTTTAATCTGTAATTCATGTTGGTGTTTTACATATTTCAAGTGTCTTGTTTTAACTGTGTTTATACATTTTTACTTTCTGTCTTTGAGTTTCAAGAGAAGCGATCTATAAATAATGCATTATTATTAGTCATTATTTCCACATTACTGATGATTATTTACCAAAAGCCCCATTGTATAACATCTATAACATCTATAATATTGTTGCGATATCAATAGATGTATTTAATAAAATAATATCTTGATGTTTGATTTTCTCCTTGTTCGCTGCCAAGCCCAGGATGTACAATAAGCTGTGACTGATCACACATAAATGCGTACAACTCCTAAATCAACGTATTGTTTTTATCATTAGATAAAACTAAGTTGAATGATAACGTTAGCACCCTAAATGTATGTAATATGCAGAGTTTCCATATTTACATCTTCATTTTAGCATAAATTGTCCACAAATGTTTTTCACATGTTAGTCGTTTAGTTGTTTTTGCCTTAAAAAATGTTTCAAAAATGTTAGAACTTGGAGACTTTCCAGTGTTTCCTCAACAAAATCAAGAAAAGTAAAAAATGTGGTTGCATATCTTTTCCCATATTTACATTGTTTTTGCCAATATCACAGTATGCTAAATACACTAATGTAGTTTTGCTTTTGAATAACCAAGGTTGAAAGGAGATGTTTGAAATAGTTTTAAATGGCTCTGCAGCGTAATATTTGTATTTAAACTGCACAATAGAGATGTCCCGATCCGATCGGGGATCGGAGCCGATCACGTGATTTTCAAAAGATCGGAATCGGGAGAAAAAAATCTGGGATTTAAAAAAACATTTTTAGAAGATATTTTTATTTTATTTAATGTTACAAAACAAAAATGACCATGTTCACGTCTTAAAGTCATCCTGAGGCCTTAGTTTTGGTTTAAAGTTTCACAACATCTTGTATGTGTTGCTTTCTTTGGGCTTGTTTTCAGACCTGGTTGCTTATTCCTCTCAAAGCTGGCAACAGAGTGGGCGCAGTGTCTCATAGTAGCAGCAAGCTAACGAGAGGCTACGTCCAGCTGGTGACTCTGGAGTCCGGACAGAGAAAATGTCAGGAGTTTGGAAGTATTATAAAATTGAAAGCGAAGGCAGTGTAACAGCCAGATGCAATGTTTGCAAGGCGGAGGTTCCGCGTGGTGGAAAGAACAGAGCTACGTTCAACACGACCAATCTAATACGCCACCTGAGAAACAAACGCCAACAACAACACGGCGAGTACACAGCGGCCACTCGGGGAACGGCACTGAAACAACCGACACTTTCAGAGACTTTCAAAAGGAAAGAGAAACTGCCCCAGAACAGAGAAAAGGCCAACACAATAACAGCCAAGATAGCTGAACTCATCGCGTTGGATGACCAGCCGTTATCGGTTACTTTTTTCTCTTAATGCATTGCATAAAGATCGGATCGGGAAAAATCGGTATCGGCAGATTGTCAAAATCAAATGATCGGAATCGGATCGGGAGCAAAAAAAGGTGATCGGGACATCCCTACTGCACAACAATGCATGAACAACACCAACACAACCCTAGCTTCAATAACAATACTTAAAGGGCCCATGTCATGCTTTTCCGGTTATCACCCGTCCCCCTGTGTTATGAAGCTTTGTCTGCATGTAATCGGTCTGCAGAGTCACAAACCCTCAAAGTACATCCTGTAGCGAGTGAAACTCTAACACAGAAAAGACCTGTCTGTGCTGCCCCAGAACGCCTCGTTGGAGATTTCTCTTTTTCCATTGTTTACTTCTTGGGTACAGTGACGTATTTCGGGTATTGTGACGTAACGTAACGTAATTTGGACCAATCTGCGGAGCCGTTGCGTTGCGTCCGCGGAGCCGTTACGTTTGGACCAATCCGCGGACTTCCTCACACACACACTCCGCTGGGTTTCGCGCTGTCTCGCAGACCGCCACTGGGCTCATATGGAGGGGGGGGCAGGAGCTCCAACAAGCCGTGTAGGACAGAGAGTGAATACACATACTATACAGAGATGCTGTGAGAAACCAATGTGAGTTTGGAAAATTGCACATTATAAATCTATTCTAGTAGAGCTCAACATGGAATTATGATCAGTAGAAATGGCCATGCCATGGGACCTTTAAGGGTCGGACCTCTTGACCCAGTACTGTCCGGTAAAATCTATTTTTTATTTATTTCTTAATTCATTTCCGAGCCCACAGAGCTCTCTGACGGTTATTCGCTGCCGGCTTAAATTCAGCGATGTGTCACTAAACGGTCGGTTGGGTCGACCTCTTGACTCCAGCCGTGACCTTTGACACACTTTCATATAGGATTAACAATGGGCATGCAATTAGCATGTTAGCACGTAGCTCCGTGTTTCTTTAAGATAAAGTCTTAAATCAGACACGCAGCGTGACTTTTACTGTTCTGGTGGATCTCTGAATAATATCACAAAGCAAAACCTCTCGAGTCAAGTCCTCCAGCGGTTTCACTTTAAAGTCAGAAATGAAAAAGGAGAAATAAATGTTTATTCAGGATGCTTTCAGATACTTTTAAATCTCTCTCTTTTGATTGATTTCTGTTGGTATTAAAAGTGTTTTATTACTAAAGTTTGATTCGATTCTCACATATATATTTTTTAAACATTTAAACGGATCACAATTGGAAAAAAGCACATTATGTTTTGCTGCCATTTTAACATAGTTCTGTCTTTTCAATTCCATTACCTTTGTATATATATTTTTAAGACACCAGTGCCTTGAGTGACGAGACAGAGTTCAATAGGGGGGGACGGAGGGAATGACACATGGTAAATGCTCCCAGGCCGGATAATTCCCCTAACATTTTAGTCAGAAATGTAGTCCTAAAAATGAAAGTTAAGTTAAACAACATATTTTTGTTCCACACACACCTTCAGCCTGTACTCGGGGCATCTTGTTTTTCTATAACCAGCCTCACTGACGACAGGAGGTCCCCCCCAGCCCCCACCCCTGTTGTCGTCCTGAGGGACAGACCTCTCCTCGCTGCGCTCTGATTGGCTGCCGGGTTTCCTGTTCGACCTCAGTTTGGTGACTGACGGCAGTGACCCATTTCATCTGCATCAACCTGCTCCATTTTCCTCCAGAGCTGCATGTAGGACAGCTAATTCCTCTCCGCCACTTAGTCTCTGTTGATTTCATTATTTTTAAAGAAGGAGGGACTTTACACGGAGATAAAAACATTGGTTCAATTACTTCAGCTGACGCTTTAGCACGAGGAATCTCCTCTGAATCTCCTCTGCAGACCATCAAATCAGGACAATAACAATATTGCATCTTATTTAAAGAGCACCTTTAATAGCACTCAAAAACACATCATATTTACAATTTTAACTTATTATTATACACTTATGGTATTAAGTGATGCCCTGTCTTAATATAGCACTTAATTTCCCTTTGCTTCTCAGAGTCCACAGTGAATCCCTTTCAGTTTAAATGTGACGGATCTCAGAAAGTTAATATTACCTTAAAAAACCTCAGAGTATTAAGGATTTAAAAAGCCAATCATTTAGCATTGCTCTCACCGTTGTTGGCTCTCCATGCCAACTTCTCTCTGCCAGTTCTCTGTTAAATAAATATGTTCTCAGGAATAAACAAACCCGCTCCAATTCCTCCTCCTTTCATGCAGTCGTCATGAATCTCTTGTCATTATTCTGAATACTTTTTAGCCATATTAGAGACTTTGAGTTATATACCTCAACACATATTTGATGGATTGCTACAAAATCTTGTTTCGATATTCCTGATGCTCCCAACAATATGACATGTACTGTACATATACATCCTTCGACATTTTTATGGTTTTCAATAGAAATTCTGACGATTTATTGGATGGATTATGATGAACATGCATCCTCTTTTTTGATTACTTTAAATACATCTTTCATATAGTACAATTAGAAACATTTTGGACTGTAGTCTCTTGTTTAACTTTTAAAGTAACTTAACATTAAATCCACCTTTTCAGTGAGTAAATTAGGAACACAGTTACTTTATTATATTCTCAACTAAACGTGCCTCTATAGCAGGGCCGGCCCTGACCAATTTGCTGCCCGAGGCAAGATTTTAGCTGGCCTCTAATCGCGCACTAAAACCATTATTTAAAAAAAAAGAACAATTTCACATAAACCTTTTACTGGGACTGGGGCAGTTCAACTTGATTTTGGGGGGGGTGTATGCCATAGTTTATGGGCGCTGTACGCAATATAGGCGTAGTTCTATTAGTATAAGATAATAAGATGTACTTTGTTGATCCAAAATCGGGAAATTGTGTTGTTATGAAATAAAACATTTTTTTTTTTTTTATTTCTAACTTTTTTTTTTTTTCTCCCTAATTTTCGGCGCCCCCTATGGGTTGATGCGCCCTTAGCATTCGCCTATACTGCCTATGCCGAGGGCCGGCCCTGCTCTATAGTATTCATCACAACCACATTTCTTTGCCTCATACATCCGTAGTAAAAGGTTCATTAAACATTATGTTCACAGCTGTCTGGATTACAACCTCACAAAGAGGGTGGGAATAATTAGACAAGTTAGAGTTGAGGTCTGAAGTTTAATGTAGTTGTTATACTGAAACCTTTCATCACTTTGTTTGTAGATACATGGTTTCCTGACAAAATTGACAATGCCTCCATTGTGGTGGAAAGACGCCAGATTTATTTTAGGCTGGATGGAAGCAGCTCAAAGACCGACCAGACGGAGCTGAAGGCACACAATAAAAACACAGTGTCTCTTTCACAACTTTAGAAACCATGAAGGACAATTTACATTTATCGGTTTTCTACCACAAAGCCAAATCCACTTGTCCCTGCATTTATTCACCCGTGCATTAGAAACTAGATGTACCTGCTTTCTTATTTCACTTCAGTGGTTCCCGAATAGAGGTTTTATACATAAGCTTCATTTCAACCTGAGCCGACAGCGTCTGCATGTAAATGAGGTTGCAGTCAGTTTGAGAAAGGTCAAAGAAGACTGCTCATTTTCAAATGACACCAAGTGGAACGAGGTTAATGCGAAGACGAGGATTGAGCTCAGGACAGTCGGATTGAAGGTTGGAGTCCACATAAAGAGCATGTGTATGCAGCCATTGAGCAAATCATCTCGAAAACACCACCTTCTCTGGATAGATAACACATTGAGCGCTGCCTCCTGCAGGTTGGTGGCTGTGGGAGGAGATCTGGATCTTAGCCTGATAGCAGATACCCAGCTGGAGTAACAGATGGCCCGCTGCATCATGGGAGTTATGTCCACACATATCTGTTATAGTCTTAAATAGCACAGGAAGCCATAGAGGTGAAGAGCGCAGGTTGAGCGAATCACATCTATCATCAATCAATGTTTATTTATATAGCCCAATATCACAAATGTTACATTTGTCTCAGTGGTCTTCACAGTGTGTACAGAATATCAGTATGACAATACGACACCCTCTGTCCTTAGACCCTCACATCGTACAGGGAAAAACTTCCAGAGAAAACCCACAGTTTAAAGGGAAAAATGGGAGAAACCTCAGGGAGAGCAACAGAGGAGGGATCCCTCTCCCAGGACGGACAGACGTGCAATAGATGCCGTGTGTAAATTGAAAAGATAATACATTTACAACATAGGTAGTCCAAATGTTTGGAAATGCATGTGTCTGAAATAAGAAGATGAATCCACGAGGATGTCAACAATCCTGTGGGAGCCTTCAGGGAAGTAGTATGATGAGAGTCAGGCAGGACCGCAGAGACAGGTTCAGCCAAGACTCAAAGTCCAGGACTCAGCTCCAGTACTCAGGATAGAGGATCCAGGACTCAGGATAGAGGATCCAGGACACACGACCACAGCAACAGGATCAGCCTCGACTCAGGATCCCGGCGTAGATATGGACACCAAAAAGAAATGTGGGCGAAGCTGGGTTATTCGGAACATGAGAGTACACAGGTACAGACAGACACAAGGAGGAAGTAAGGTGTCCCCCGACAGTCTAAGCCTATAGCAGCTAAACTAACGTGTCTATACATGCACTCCCTTAGGATAGGTTGAGGGGAAGGGGTAGCAAGTAAGAAGTAGGAAACAGAGGTGGGCACACACAGGTTTAACTATCAACACAATCTGACAGAGAACGTGCAAATGTTTTAAAGGAACAGGTTTTATTTTGTTTGCCGTCCTGCGTGTCGCCCATTTATTAACATTATTTATTGGTTCAAATGCTGTGTGAGAAGACTATTTTGTTAATTTGAAAACGTATCCAAATTGTGAACACTGCTGATCCTGGGCATCTTTTTTGGGTGTGATTGAGCGTTCTTGGTCTCCTTGGTTTTAACAGGAGTTGACATGGTTCCGATCAAATGTAATCAGCAATATCATTTGCCAAACATTCACAATTATTTTGGCCGACGAGAAATGCTCACTGATGGATTTCAACAATCTTGTGCACAAAATGAAGTAGAAGATTTTGCACGAATATAGAGAGCCTTACATATCTGCATACATATCATATTTTATATATGTTTGTATCTATATAAATAGAGAGTCTAGAGAATCTTGGAATCCACTGATAATTTCTCAAAAGAAAAATCTTCTCAGTGTTGCGAAAGCTCAAACCTTTGATGCGGAAATCTGTGCCAAAAATATGATTCCACCTTAACTTTTGTATCATGTGTCTGCTGTGTGTGTGTAGATGTTCCTCACCGTGTACCTCAGCAACAACGACCAGCACTTCAACGAGGTCCCCATCACGCCGGAGACGCTGTGCAGGGACGTGGTGGAGCTCTGCAAGGAGCCCGGGGAGGGCGAGTGCTACCTGGCCGAGATGTGGAGGGGCTCCGGTGAGTTTAACTATTACATCTAAACACCACCACATGTTTGAACAGTCGACATAAATGCACATTAACTTCCAGGTTTATGATCTTTTCTGCGTTCCCAGATTAACAGTATGTTTTTCTAATCAGAACATATCGTTGGAGATGGGGAGCGGATGTTCGAGGTTTTGCAGAAATGCGGGCAGCAGAGGGGGGAGGTGCGTTACCTCCTGCGTCACCAAAGCGCTCCAGGGCGAGAGTCAGGTATGAAAACACCTGCCGTGTCTCTACATGGTAAACCGGCGAGGCATTGTCGCTGCCTCCCCCTCTGGTTGCTCCAGGGTTCTCCTCCAAACTCCTCACACATTGCGATAAACAACCGGTGACTCCCTGTGTGTCCGATAGGTGATATGAGGCTGGAGGACAGCGGGTAGTTCACAGAGATAAACGCTGCAGGAACGGGGACAGGCTGAAGAGAAAACGAGGAAATTAAAAACACATGCAGTACCGTTCAAAAGTTTGTAATTTCGTGCCAGAAAATCTTTATTGGGTAAAAGTCAGATGGACACTTATATGTTTGAATTAAGCAATCATACACGAGAGGCCGTTCTTGAACGTCATTATTGGTACGACAGTACTGCGGCAGGACCGAGGCACTTGCCTGTACTGGTATACGGTTTTTCTCAGACGCGGATGGATACTGACTTGTTGTGAAAAGGCACGTTCTATTTGACCGTTGTTTGATCGTGGAATCAAACACGCCTATTGACCAATCAGAGAGCTTGCTCACACCTATGTGTTATAGCATTGTGTTTCATGCTTTAAGGTCGTAAAAAGTCCTCTTAAACAATAGATGTGATTTTGTAAGAAAGGTTGGTTTTCTACATGGAATAGAAAACGTTGTTCAACGGTTCAAAGACTGTCGATTGAAAAGGCAAAACGAGAGAAAGTGACCTCTGAGTAACAGATCAATAAGAGCAGAGGAAACCAGAAGTCATTGATTAAATAAACTGGAAAATAAGCTGAGTTATTCATGTTTTGTACTCTTTTAAAATAGTAAATTATTGAGCATTGATATAACAGCTGATTGCAAGCATTTGAACAGTATTGTGTATGAACTTGTACTTTTAAAGTGCAGCACACAGTTATACTTGTTTGGGTGAATGTCACAAAAGGAGCACGACGGTTTGACGGTTTCTGGTTTTATCCCACGCAGCCCAACTCTCAATGTCGTACTACAACATCTGCATCATGTGTGGCTTCGGTCCTGTAAAGTGAAAGAGGGTCGATCTTGCGGGGGATGTGAGGTGGAGCAAGGACTTGGCAGCTTTCTCTGACCACCCCTTTAAATTATGGAGGTTGTGGTTAACGACCAGCTGTTATTGGTCGAGGTCAAACGTGTAATCCGTTATTTCTCTCGGCCAAGTCACAGCAAGACTTCCTGACTCAGCTCAGTGTAAATGTAAATACTATATGTGAATTGGTGCGTTGTACTTTTAGTGTATAATTGTTGTTTTGTAGTCTTTATTTGAATTAAATTGGTTTGAAATCATAGGTTCAAGAAATCTAAAAACAGGTTTAAAATCCAGATTCAGGGAATTTAAAAAAGAAAGGGACGTCTCTCAAGGTCTCGGGAAGGCTTTGATAGACAGGTTTATTCATGTATTGTATACCTGTGTTATTCATGTTTTCTGTTTACTTTATTATCTTTGCTTTTTAGTTTTAAATGTCATTTTATTATGTGTTTCTGCTGCACTATTTCTTAATGCTCTTAATGACTTTTATTTTTTGTAAAGCACTTTGAATGACCTTGTGTTGAAAGGTGCCATATAAATAAACTGGCCTTGCCCATGTCCTTATTTAATATACTCAAATGTTTATTTATTGAGTACTCAGTTTATTAGCAGATGCACTTCGCTCAGAGTACAAACTCATGTTTTTACATAAAGTATAGGTTAATTACAACAAAGAAACAAAATCAAATTGAATTAATAGAAATGTAAACAGTAGAATATTTCAAATATAAATAAAAGCTGATAACTGGTCTCTGGTTTCAGACAGAGGGTGAACAGAGGTGGGACAGGTCCCAGTAGAGACACAAAATACAAATTTGAACCTGAAGATGTACAGAATAGTCACCCTTTAAAAGTGCAGGAGTGAAGTAGAGAGGAATATGTCAAACGTGCAGAAAATGTGAGAATCTACCGCCAACCAGACTGAAGCTAAACCAGAACAATGAGTATAATCTCCTGCCTTCAGTATTTAAAGTAATCCAGTTTTTATGCATTTCGAGGTTGTTGCCACATGGTGCAGATCAAGAGCAGGATGTTCAGTCGTGTAAAAGGTTCAGTGTGTCATAAAGTAGATCTGTAATCAGCTTATGACTGAAGGGAATCCATTGTGCATGTTCTGGACTGGGATCCGTTTTTTATGTCGTTGTAAAAAAAAAATCCCTTCTAAGTTTTTTGTGAGTAGACGTGATCAGCTCATTTTTACCCTTGATCTCCACAAAGTTGTTATTCCTAAAATACTGTAAAACCACTGGATACAAATAATACCAGAGGATAAAGCTGGTATTATTCTATTGCTTCTTATTGTCAATAAATCCCAGGAACAGAGACCCAAATGTTAGTGTGTCTCTCAATACTGTCTGACTTATGGCTCTTATCTACAAGCACATTAGTTCCTACTGAAGAAGTAAATGATGTGGTCATTGTAGTTTTTTGTAATGCATTATATAGGGCTATTTTCAGCTGCATATGAATCCACCTTGAATCCCACCAATGACGAGCTCTTTTTTGTGTGTTTTGAGCTGCAAGAAGCGTACGTCTCCAAGGACTAGGACAGGTAGAGGACGGTGTGTGTCATCACCATAGGTCATCACCCATGATTAGAGATTAATTACAACACAAGTTGATGGGAAGTTCATTAGTTTTGCAGATATTTGTTCATAAGCCAAAGCATTTCAGAAGGAAAACGTTTGATATGATGACAGTGCTAGATAAAAAGTCAGAGGATTGCTATTGAAGGGCCCTATCCTGCTAATTCTGAGGTTCATATTTGTATTTTGTGCCTTCCCTGTGACATGTCAAAAAAAAACTGCCTGAAAGGGAGACTGAGACAAATAAAGTGAATCTGAAAATGATTATAAAGAGTGGGAAACAAAAACGTTGGGATTTTAGCCTTTGCAGACCATTTACATGCAAAACAAAACTATATAACACACTACAAGGAAGGTAAACCCACAAAAAGCATTAGAGGGCCTCTTTAAACCCGTCTGTCAAATTATATCTGTACCAACATTCACTGCTCTCAATCCAATCATTTAAACATGTCAGTGGGCTGATCAACACGACCTATCGACTATAGAGCCACACGGCTAACGTGGCTAACATTAGCATCAACACTGTTTTCTTATCCAGGTGGATCCAGAGCTACAGATCAGATGATGAAGAGGACCCAGGTGAAAGCTTCCGTGGAGAGATGTCTGGAGAACGGGGTGAGTCCCTATTATTTAAGGTCTAATGAGAACCCGGGTTTTGTGCGTCTAGTTGGGAAAGGGTTAGCCTAGCTTAGCACACATACTGAAAGCAGGGGGAAACTGCTAGCCTAGATCCATCAACAGAGGAGTGAAAACAACCTTCAAACACCTCCAAGTCTGTCAAAATGACATGCTTTACAATATATGCAGTCTATTTCTAAAGTTAGTAGGCTTGTGTTTTTTTAATACATTTGAAACGGAGTGGAATAAGAATTGCTAAATGGACACATGGCGGTTTTAGCAACAGTTAGCTTTGGAGCTATTGCAAGAAGAATTGGCGCTTAACTTGCGAACTAACAAGTCAAAGTATTTACTGCACACTGCCAACAAAAAAGTGAAATAACATACAAACACACACACACACACACACACTAGAGCCTCCATCATCTGTGCTTTTATTTGAATTATCACAGTCATGTCTTTGTGGGAAGCCTGCACCTTATGCATCTCTGAAAGTTTGTTTATGTAGATTTGAAGGTGAACTCTGACGTGTGTGTGTGTGTGTGTGTGTGTGTGTGTGTGTGTGTGTGTGTGTGTGTGTGTGTGTGTGTGTGTGTGTGTGTGTGTGTGTGTGTGTGTGTGTGTGTGTGTGTGTGTGTGTGTGTGTGTGTGTGTGTGTGTGTGTGTGTGTGTGTGTGTGTGTGTGTGTGTGTGTTGCAGGTCTCAGCTCCTCGTCTGGACATGACACTGAGCGACCTGCAGGATCTGGCAACCCGACAGCAGCTTCAGATTAATGCCCAACAGCAGCTGCTGGCCTCCAAAGTACGAAGCACCCAACACACACACTGCTGCCACACTTCTACTGCTACACTTCTACTGCTGCTATTACTGCTACTGCTAATGATGGAGTGTGCTGGAATGAGTCCTAAAACCTGGTTATGAGTTAGCATTTGTTGCGCATCTGGTGTCCTCATCTCAACGTTTTTTTTAACAGGTTTTTGGTTGGATGCCTGATATAAGCTCTGTGGTTAACACAAGCTTAAGGGATTTTCAGATTGTGTGTACCACAATGAATACGTAATTAAATACTCAAAAAGATATGTCATCACTGCAGCACTTAATATCACCAAATAGACAACCCATCAGATACTGCTGATCTCTGCACATTTCCTGCTGTTATGTTGTGGCCAAAATTACCTCTTGACCACCTTTTGTTCTCTCAGTTATACTTAACACTAGTGTACACATAACGGCTCTAACATACTTACACTGATGTCCCCATTAGATCGTCTCATATCTTCAATATCTTCTTTCAAAACCTACAAAATATTTATTTATTGAAATATTTAATTGACTGAAACTGAAACTATTTGAACAATTATTAAATACAAATATAACAATGCAGCACTTAGTCAACAGACTCTTTGTACTCATTTAGTTGTGACTGGACTCGAGTGCTTTCTGCTCCACAGGCTTCACCTTGCATGCATTGATTTTAAACCTGTGTGTGCTCTGGAGCAGGAGCAGCGGCTGCATCACCTGAAGCTGACGGACCAGCGGCAGCAGCAGCAGGAAACGTCTGAACAGGACCGCCTGCAGCAGCTCAGAGAGAACGCTCACAACCAGGAGGCCAAACTGAGGAGGGTCCGAGCCATCAGGGGCCAGGTGGAGCAGAAACGGCTCAGCAACAGCAAGCTGGGTCAGTGTGGTGGAGGAATGAGGGACTTAACAGATCTTTAGCAACAGAAACAAAATGTTGCTTAAAATCAGTTTTAGGGACAATTGTACATTCTCAAAATGCACCACTAAGAACTAACTCAACAATGCAGAGATTATTTTTATATAATTTATTATCGATGCTTTGGGCGATAAGCTCTCCCCGAGACCTTTTTGCATCAAAAGTAACAAATAAAATAATACAAATCTTGATCTCTAACTGCTTTTAGCATTTCATTCTTCTATACCCATTCTCTAACCCACCCGCAAAAAACAAAACTACAAGTAAATATGTTTCTTTTCAACTTTTATTGTGATTAATCAGATTACATATTTCTATCTATTGACAGCACTAGTTTCTATGTTAAAAGTAGTATTAATGGCATTTCGAATTGTGCCTTTAAAGAGGAACATAGACAGTTTCCTGTAGAATGAAGTCGTCTAATGTAAAAGATAGAAGATGCATAATAATACTGGGAGGAGGCGTGTTCACAGAGGGGGTTTATGACTTCTTAAATCACATCATTTGTGAGTAAAATGTTCTGCCTCTGAACAGGAGACGTAATCAAACAGGAAATGAGACATACTTTAGCCACAGTGAAGGTTCTGGTGAGAAAGTAATTTATTCTACAGAATCTGAGCAACATCAAGTACATATCTGCTTTAAAGCATGCATAATGTGGCCACAGATTCAGTCCAAATAAAAATGGGGCCGTGCAAATCAAATGGCAAGCAAACAATAATATATACGAAAAATATTCCTGGAAATAAGATATCCTAAAAATCCTGCTTTTATTTAATCAATGCTGAAAACTATGCATCATATCTCCAGTAGTTAGTATGTATATATAATTAAACAGAGTCCTCTCATCCATACATCTCTCTGTGTGGGCGGAGGAGTTCGAGCAGAAACGATGTATCATATCTACATTATTTAGTAGTTATTCATATAAATAAATCCAGTATTATTCATACGTGGCTGTTCTCTCTGTGTGTGTCGTAGTGGAGGAGATCGAGCAAATGACGGGGCTCTTCCAGCAGAAGCAGGTGGAGCTGATGGTCGCCGTGTCGAGGGTGGAGGAGCTGAGCGACCAGCTGGATACTCTGAGGAGCAACAGACATGAGACTCCTCTTCCTCCTCCTCATCATCACACCACCTCCTCCGCTGCGGAGCTGGAGAGACTTTATAAAGAGCTGCAGGTGAGGCCTCGGCTGATATGGCCTCTGGTTGTGTTGGGCATCTGCACCGCCGTTTAACACTCAGTGGATCATTTGAGAGCACCGGGAAGAATGTGAGGCTCGCCTGGTTGAAGCATCAGAATAATAACGTACTGAGCATTATTGCTGACGTGTTCTCAATTAAAGGGCTTTGAGCAGGATTTAGTGACGTCTAGTAGTGAGGCTTCAGATTGAGTTCAGCTGAAAACCCCTCCAAGCATGTCGGAGAAACTACGGTGGCCTTGAGGTACATTTGTGGTGCATTCGTGCAACCAAATTCAACATCGTTTGTTTTGGTTTTAGTTATGGGGGTTTCTTTTCTCCTTAAAATAGTCTAAATTATATATATATATATATATATATATATTTAAAACAAGACTTCACAATGAGACTGAACAGTTGTGAGAAATCATAATTAAACATTAAAGGTGGGGTAGGTAAGTTTCAGAAACCGGCTCGAGATACACTTGTTGTTATATTCCATGGAATGCTCTCAACATCCCGATAGCAATGAATATCTGAAGTGCTTTGACAACAAATCTATAAAGAAATTTCATTTGTAGAAGCCGTAATACTGTAAAAAGTACAACCAATGGATTGGATGGCCTACCTGCCTGTCAGCCTTCCATCGGGGCACAAACTTATCTCGTGCCCTCATTGGTCATGTGCGCGTTCGTGTGTGTTGGAGGAGGGGCTCTGTGAGGAAGTGGCAGATTTTCTCTGGTTGTGTATTTTCAAATTCTAGCGATCTCGAGCCGGTTTCTCAAACTTACCTACCCCACCTTTAAGCTGTACACACTTCACTTGAAGAGAGGATCCACGTTGATGCAGATTTCAAAAGAAAAGCCTCCTCTAGGCACAAATAACTCTCATATTCATAATTTTTGATAGTGACACTCTGGAGTTTTAGCACACTAGCTTATAGGACAGCGACAAGCTATCTTAGCTAATTTGAATTTAGCAAGAAAACTACGCTGACTAGCTAACTAATATTCAGTTTAATATTTTATATTCATGTATATATTCTACTTTCTTGTGTATTTCTTGTCTTTTAATATTTTTTGTACAATGCCATGTCTTTTTATGCTGCTGCAACACAAAAATGTCCAAAATTGGGATGAATAAAGTATCTTATCTTAACCTTGCAACATTAGCCTCCTCACTTCCCACCTGTTTTTCACTGAGCTCCTCTCTGACCCTCCAGATGAGGAACAAGCTGAACGTGGATCAGAGCGGCCGGCTGCAGCAGCAGAGAGACAGCCTGAACAAGAGGAACCTGGAGGTCGCAGCGATGGACCGACGGCTGGCCGAGCTCCGGCAGCGACTCTGGAAGAAGAAAGCCGCCCTGCAGCAGAAAGAGAACCTGCCGGTGAGTGCGGCGAAAAACTGGACTTTCGAGAGCAGCGGTTCCCAACCTGGGGGCCGCCGAATAATTTGCAAAACATTATGATTTGTTTGGAAACATTTGAACCTCCTTTCCTTTCTCTTTCTCGATCCTCCTTAGCAACGGTCCTTGACAGCGGTCTGTACTACTGGATTAACAACGTGTCACATGTTCTGAATCGACCAATCAGAACTTTATTTAGCCTCCGTCGTGTGAATTATGGTTGAATGTGGGCCGCGAAAGATTTTTAGATTCTTAAGTGGGCCCCGAGTTGAAAAAGGTTGGGAACCGCTGTTCTAAAGAGATTCTGTTGATCCTTTCGACTGGAGGGACTTAAAATGAGCGGGAAATCAGGATAAGCCTCATTTGCTAAATTAGCTTCAAGTAACCAATGTGTTAAGATAACTTTCGACATGGTTTCTGAAAATAGTGAAACAGTTCTGTCATAATTATCCAGAAAGAGCCCAAAGGAGTAAATAAAAAAAAGAAGTTTTAACCAAAAACATTATTAAGAATTAAGAAATGTCAAACTGAAACTGACATTTTACATTTTCCCAATCAGATAATCATTTATTTGACTCATCATTTAAAAAAAAATTGTATTTGTAATGTAACTAAAGCTGTCATTTTAATGTAGTGGAGTAAAAATACAACATTTCTCTCTGAAATATAGTCAAATAAAAGTAGTAGGTGGAGTGAGAAAAATAATAATTTCAGTTAATTGCAATACCTTTTTAAATGTGTGTTTAAGTCCACTTTTTGAACTCTACTTTGGTTGCAGCATCAATTTGTAAAGGCCTTTTTTCATCTCTGCACGTATTATACTCAACGACCAAAATGTCTGCAGCTCTCAAATATTTCTGTTTCCCGCAGGTGCCTTCAGACGGAGGGGCCCCTCAGCATGCTGTGGGCTCCAGAGTGGCGGCGGTGGGGCCGTACATCCAGTCCTCCGGCTCCCATGGGCCTCCGGTGCCGGCGCGGCACGAGGTTCTGGTGAAGCCGGCTTACCCGGATGGCACCGCCACGTTACCCATGCCCGCCTCGTCTCTGAAGCCGCCTCCCAGACCCCTCAAACCCGCCTCAGGTACAGCAGTTACAAAAGGCAGAAAAAGAGGATATTTATTTAAAGGTCTCCTATTCTACTGTTTTTCATCAATATATTACAGGTCTCAGATATATACAGAGCCTGTCTCTGATTGGCTGAAACACCAAACAGATCATTGCAGCATTACCCATAATCCCCTCTGTTTCAGTGCTGATTCTCTGTCTGTTACTTCAGATGAAAACAAGGAGCCCCTCCCCACGCCCCTCTGAGAGACATTTGGTTACAAAGAACTCAATGGTGCTCTAGAGGAGATTCAGGTGATAAGGGGGGGGGGGGGTTACCCTGGTTGCTGATTGGCTAATGGTTACACAAGACAACACATCGTTATGACATCACAAAGTGGCCAAAATCTGATCAGCTCATTTTCAGACAGGTTTTTATAGAAATGGATCAAAAAGAGAGAGAATCTTTGTTCCTGAAACTTTCAGAGTCTCTTTCCACAGAGGGGACACATGTTGATGTAGAAGAGACATGAGGAAGAGGGGACACATGTTGATGTAGAAGAGACATGGAGAAGAGGGGACACATGTTGATGTAGAAGAGACATGAAGAAGAGGGGACACATGCTGATGTAGAAGAGACATGAGGAAGAGGGGACACATGTTGATGTAGAAGAGACATGAAGAAGAGGGGACACATGTTGATGTAGAAGAGACATGAAGAAGAGGGGACACATGTTGATGTAGAAGAGACATGAGGAAGAGGGGACACATGTTGATGTAGAAGAGACATGAAGAAGAGGGGACACATGTTGATGTATACAAATAGGTGACCTTTAAATCTAAATTTCCATGCAAATTAAAGCATATTTTTGACACAGGTTTACCAAGAGTGGTGTCGATACAAGTTTCTCTTCCTTTCCTAGGTTTCGGCTCGTCAAAAGGAACCAAACTCTCAGACTGGAGCGGCTCTCTGTCGGAGTCCAGTGGAGGCTACAGCTCCTCCACGCTGCCTCGCATGTCCAGCCTCAGCTGCCACCACTCAGGTCAGTGCCGTCGTACACATCGAGGTACTAGTACTCTACTTGAGTATACTTCTCTATACTACTTCTCTACATCTCAAAGGGAAAATGTGTACTTCTTAATAGTGACTTTTCAATTATACATAATATTCTTCATGGCCTTCCTGTCCAGTGAAAAACGTGTCTCCTTTTTATCCCTCTTGTAGGAGGTAAGATTCTCACAGATCAGAGGAGCCTCTCAGGGTCTGACATCCCGCCTCCTGTCCCCTCACGGACCAATCACATCACTGAGAACCTGCTCAGGGACAATCAGGTATCATCTGACTTACATTTATCACTTTTACAAACTTTATGATTATTTATAGTTAGAGAAGGTAAAATAAAAGAAGTATTACCAGGATGATTGTGTTGAAATATATTAAACCAGGAACTCTCGAGTACGGACTATAATGACGGGTTCAACTGTTCTTTGTTTTGGAGACTTTTTCTAAATAAAAGCTCATTACATTTCGGATCAACCTCTCATTACATTTGGAAATCAGATCTCGGATCAGCAGAATTCCCCGGAATAATATAATACTCTAAAATAAGCAGTTTTAAATGTAATTCAATATATTACTAATAAAACTGAGTAACATTTTGAAATGAAGGATGTATTTTTGTAGAGTAACGCCTTTCAAGGTCCAAGGATTTTATTTTGTCATCTGAACATAGCTACAGTGTAGTTATGACGATGAAAATCTTAGGTCACAGGCTCACTCCAACAGTGCAACACAATACAACGGATAAACAGAAACATATAGTGCCAGTAAATAGTAAATACAAAAAGAAAAATAGTTACTCTACTTTTACTTGTGTATGCTTCCCACTACTTAATCGAAATAAGTTATGACGTTATGTCATTACTGATTTCGGTTCATTTCAATAAGAAAAATATGATTGACTCCTTTTTCCGGTTTTCTCCTCCAGGCTTCTGGTAAAGGTCTTTCCAAGATGGCGGCGCCTCCTCCCATTCCCATTAAGCCCAAACCGTTCTCCACGTCGGGCCCCCCCACCTTCTCGAAGCCCCCGTACAGCACGGGGACGTTCCCCGGTAAGGTGCGGGGGGGCGGGGGCCACCTCTCCAGCCACAGCAACACTCTGCCGCTGCCCAACAAGCATGAGGTCGCCGCCGTGCGACCCTACGCCCCCGACCCCTCGGAGGCCCCCGCCCCACCGCTTCAGAAACCTCAGACTCTGGCGGCCTCGTATATTTACTCCATGTACACAACGCAGGGGAAGGGATACCAGCCGGGGGGGGGGACGCTGCCCAGGACCAAGCCCAGAGGTGAGGAAACACTTAATCTGGTTGGTTTATACATGTAGATAGGACATGTACCTGCAGGGTCCCTGCTTTTGAGTTGCTTTCTGAGTGGTTGGATGCACTTGTTGTAAGTTGGGGGAAAATACATTTAATTAAACTATTTTTAAGTGGTTTCTTTTTTTTCATTGACTGGTCAGTTAAAAACTAGTGGTAGAGTCTAGAGCCCTTTAAATTGTGGCACGTTAGGTTTCAATGTAGTCATTACCTAAATATAGAGAATTCCTTATGATAAAGTTCACCATTTTGTTCTGGTTTCCACGTCCCGTTGAAATGACTTTACATTAGGGACTCTTTGAGGGAATGTCCGCCTCGATACAAGGAGGAAGAGATTACATTTGGTGCATGTCTAATGGGATCCAGTGACGATAAGTTGGACTAAAATGAATGTACACTTTGGTTATTCTATTTTAAGATCTTTTCTAGGCATTTATTCATAAAAGTCTGTTTCCTTAAGATTGAGTCTATGTCAGTTACACAGTTAGAGCTACTACACCTCCCTCAAATATTATTATTAACTCTTGATTATTTTCTCCCAACTTACAAGAACTATAAAAACTCGAAGAAGATTTACAGTTAACAGAATAAAGCAGGAAGTCTTCATATTGGAGTAACTGTATGCAGACGATGTGTTGCATACTTGTTGTTTCTTCACTAATACTTCCTGTTGTGTGTGTCCCCCCCCCCCCCCCTCACAGCGTATGGGAAACCTGTCCTCCCAGCGAACGGGGGGCAGCAGTTTCCCCCCTCAGACATCATGAACTCTGGGTTGGGTTTCCCCGACGAGACCGACATCAGTTACGAAGTCGTCGTTGCAGACGTTGGAGTTGGAGACCGAGCCAATCCGCGACCTCTGAGCCCCACCAAGCTCCTCCCCTTCCTGTCCAACCCCCACAGGAACCCCAGCGGCCTGCACCACGCGCCCCGACCCCTGAAGAAACGCAGCTCCATCACAGAGCCCGAGGGCCCGGCCGGTCCCAACATCCAGAAGCTGCTCTACCAGAAAACCACTCTGGCCGCTATGGAAACCATCCCCATGGAGACAGTGGGTCCAGGAGGGCTGTTAGTTCAGCCTCACGAAGACGACGTTGAATATATGTCCAAATTTGACGACAACAACCCGGAAGAAAGCCTAACCCCGCCTCCTTTACCTCCTCGCTCACCAATCACGCCTCCAGAGGACCGAGAGGAGGAAGAGGAGGTGTGTCGATCTTCATCCGTCCACAAGGAGTTCCCCCCATACCCTCCTCCACCTTACCCCACCTGTGTGGAGGCGGATCAGGGGGACGACGTTACAAATATGAAGCCGCCGGAGGTCACGGGTCAGGTGCCGTCGCCCCCGGTGAGAGGCTCCTTTGTTTATATAATACATCCATTTTGATTGATGCTTCACTACCCAGTTCAACGTCAACGTTATTGTCAATCTTTCAGTTTGTGTGTACAGACAGATGTATACAAAATATGTATATACCTCTATATATATCAACACACACATTTATACATAAAGACATAAACGAACACTTGATTAGCCTTAAAGTTCTAAAGTTGCACTAAAAGCCAAATGCAGAGTTATTTCCCCCTCTTGCAGCTGATTGGAGGAGAGGCTTACGGAAACGAAAGTGCGCATGCTCCATGTGCCCAGTGATGATGAATGAAAACTGTCGGACGTTCTTCGGTATTTTCTTGAGAGTCGGGCCTTTTTGACGTCATGCGATCCTCGTCTCCAACGCTGCTCTTTTCATTGATCAATGGTTGCTTCATAGTGACATCACTATGTAACACTTCTATTGGCTAGCGCTCATTGTACGTGTACGCTAAGGGGCGGGACATCTCTTGTTGACCAATCACAACAGAAAAAGGGTTAAACATTAAAGCATGGAGACATGTCAGAGTCGAGACACAAAAGACAAACCTGAAAATAAGCATATTATGTCCTCTCTAAAAGCCTTTACTTGTCCCTCTCTCAGGGCAAGAGGACGATCCTCCGTAAAGCCGGCTCGGAGCGGATCGATCACAGCATGCGGGTGAAGTTCAACCCTCTGGCTCTGCTGCTGGACGCGTCTCTGGAGGGCGAGTACGACCTGGTGCAGAGGGTCATCTACGACGTGAGTCCCACTGCCGTCGGGGTCTTTTTTGTGATTTAACATCATTTATTTTGTACTTGAGGTTAGATTGAGTATAACAGCGAATGATCTACATGCAGTACATACAGAGGGGAAGGAGTGGAGTGCAAATACTTTGTTACTGTACTTGAGAACATGTTTCTGGTATCAGTACTTTACTCCACTACTTATTTGTCTGACTTACTTTCTACTTCTTACATGTTGAACTCAAATACCTGTACTTTCTACTTCTTACATGTTGAACACAAATACCTGTACTTTCTACTTCTTACATGTTGAACTCAAATACCTGTACTTTCTACTTCTTACATGTTGAACTCAAATACCTGTACTTTCTACTTCTTACATGTTGAACTCAAATACCTGTACTTTCTACTTCTTACATGTTGAACTCAAATACCTGTACTTTCTACTTCTTACATGTTGAACTCAAATACCTGTACTTTCTACCTCTTACATTTTAACACAAATACCTGTACTTTCTACTTCTTACATGTTGAACACAAATACCTGTACTTTCTACTTCTTACATGTTGAACACAAATACCTGTACTTTCTACTTCTTACATTTTGAACACAAATACCTGAACTTTCTACTTCTTACATGTTGAACACAAATACCTGTACTTTCTACTTCTGACATGTTGAACACAAATACCTGTACTTTCTACTTCTTACATGTTGAACACAAATACCTGTACTTTCTACTTCTTACATGTTGAACCCAAATACCTGTACTTTCTACTTCTTACATGTTGAACTCAAATACCTGTACTTTCTACTTCTTACATGTTGAACACAAATACCTGTACTTTCTACTTCTTACATGTTGAACCCAAATACCTGTACTTTCTACTTCTTACATGTTGAACCCAAATACCTGTACTTTCTACTTCTCATATGTTGAACACAAATACCTGTACTTTCTACTTCTTACATGTTGAACTCAAATACCTGTACTTTCTACTTCTTACATGTTGAACTCAAATACCTGTACTTTCTACTTCTCACATATTGAACACAAATACCTGTACTTTCTACTTCTTACATGTTGAACCCAAATACCTGTACTTTCTACTTCTTACATGTTGAACTCAAATACCTGTACTTTCTACTTCTTACATGTTGAACTCAAATACCTGTACTTTCTACTTCTCACATGTTGAACACAAATACCTGTACTTTCTACTTCTTACATGTTGAACTCAAATACCTGTACTTTCTACTTCTTACATGTTGAACTCAAATACCTGTACTTTCTACTTCTCACATATTGAACACAAATACCTGTACTTTCTACTTCTTACATGTTGAACCCAAATACCTGTACTTTCTACTTCTTACATGTTGAACTCAAATACCTGTACTTTCTACTTCTTACATGTTGAACACAAATACCTGTACTTTCTACTTCTTACATGTTGAACCCAAATACCTGTACTTTCTACTTCTTACATGTTGAACCCAAATACCTGTACTTTCTACTTCTTACATGTTGAACCCAAATACCTGTACTTTCTACTTCTTACATGTTGAACTCAAATACCTGTACTTTCTACTTCTTACATGTTGAACACAAATACCTGTACTTTCTACTTCTTACATGTTGAACTCAAATACCTGTACTTTCTACTTCTCACATGTTTAACACAAATACCTGTACTTTCTACTTCTTACATGTTGAACCCAAATACCTGTACTTTCTACTTCTTACATGTTGAACTCAAATACCTGTACTTTCTACTTCTTACATGTTGAACACAAATACCCGTACTTTCTACTTCTTATATTTTGAACACAAATACCTGAACTTTCTACTTCTTACATGTTGAACTCAAATACCTGTACTTTCTACTTCTTACATGTTGAACTCAAATACCTGTACTTTCTACTTCTGACATGTTGAACTCAAATACCTGTACTTTCTACTTCTTACATGTTGAACACAAATACCTGTACTTTCTACTTCTCACATGTTGAACACAAATACCTGTACTTTCTACTTCTTACATGTTGAACTCAAATACCTGTACTTTCTACTTCTCATATGTTGAACACAAATACCTGTACTTTCTACTTCTTACATGTTGAACTCAAATACCTGTACTTTCTACTTCTTACATGTTGAACACAAATACCTGTACTTTCTACTTCTCACATGTTGAACACAAATACCTGTACTTTCTACTTCTTACATGTTGAACTCAAATACCTGTACTTTCTACTTCTTACATGTTGAACTCAAATACCTGTACTTTCTACTTCTCATATGTTGAACACAAATACCTGTACTTTCTACTTCTTACATGTTGAACCCAAATACCTGTACTTTCTACTTCTTACATGTTGAACACAAATACCTGTACTTTCTACTTCTTACATGTTGAACCCAAATACCTGTACTTTCTACTTCTTACATGTTGAACACAAATACCTGTACTTTCTACTTCTTACATGTTGAACTCAAATACCTGTACTTTCTACTTCTTACATGTTGAACTCAAATACCTGTACTTTCTACTTCTTACATGTTGAACACAAATACCTGTACTTTCTACTTCTCACATGTTGAACACAAATACCTGTACTTTCTACTTCTTACATGTTGAACTCAAATACCTGTACTTTCTACTTCTTACATGTTGAACTCAAATACCTGTACTTTCTACTTCTTACATGTTGAACTCAAATACCTGTACTTTCTACTTCTCACATGTTTAACACAAATACCTGTACTTTCTACTTCTCACATGTTGAACTCAAATACCCGTACTTTCTACTTCTTATATTTTGAACACAAATACCTGAACTTTCTACTTCTTACATGTTGAACTCAAATACCTGTACTTTCTACTTCTTACATGTTGAACTCAAATACCTGTACTTTCTACTTCTGACATGTTGAACTCAAATACCTGTACTTTCTACTTCTTACATGTTGAACACAAATACCTGTACTTTCTACTTCTCACATGTTGAACACAAATACCTGTACTTTCTACTTCTTACATGTTGAACTCAAATACCTGTACTTTCTACTTCTCATATGTTGAACACAAATACCTGTACTTTCTACTTCTTACATGTTGAACTCAAATACCTGTACTTTCTACTTCTTACATGTTGAACTCAAATACCTGTACTTTCTACTTCTTACATGTTGAACTCAAATACCTGTACTTTCTACTTCTTACATGTTGAACACAAATACCTGTACTTTCTACTTCTTACATGTTGAACACAAATACCTGTACTTTCTACTTCTTACATGTTGAACACAAATACCTGTACTTTCTACTTCTGTTGTTGAACCCAAATACCTGTACTTTCTACTTCTCATATGTTGAACACAAATACCTGTACTTTCTACTTCTTACATGTTGAACTCAAATACCTGTACTTTCTACTTCTGACATGTTGAACTCAAATACCTGTACTTTCTACTTCTTACATGTTGAACACAAATACCTGTACTTTCTACTTCTCACATGTTGAACACAAATACCTGTACTTTCTACTTCTTACATGTTGAACTCAAATACCTGTACTTTCTACTTCTCATATGTTGAACACAAATACCTGTACTTTCTACTTCTTACATGTTGAACTCAAATACCTGTACTTTCTACTTCTTACATGTTGAACACAAATACCTGTACTTTCTACTTCTCACATGTTGAACACAAATACCTGTACTTTCTACTTCTTACATGTTGAACTCAAATACCTGTACTTTCTACTTCTTACATGTTGAACTCAAATACCTGTACTTTCTACTTCTCATATGTTGAACACAAATACCTGTACTTTCTACTTCTTACATGTTGAACCCAAATACCTGTACTTTCTACTTCTTACATGTTGAACACAAATACCTGTACTTTCTACTTCTTACATGTTGAACCCAAATACCTGTACTTTCTACTTCTTACATGTTGAACACAAATACCTGTACTTTCTACTTCTTACATGTTGAACTCAAATACCTGTACTTTCTACTTCTTACATGTTGAACTCAAATACCTGTACTTTCTACTTCTTACATGTTGAACACAAATACCTGTACTTTCTACTTCTCACATGTTGAACTCAAATACCTGTACTTTCTACTTCTTACATGTTGAACTCAAATACCTGTACTTTCTACTTCTTACATGTTGAACTCAAATACCTGTACTTTCTACTTCTCACATGTTGAACTCAAATACCTGTACTTTCTACTTCTCACATGTTTAACACAAATACCCTGTACTTTCTACTTCTCACATGTTGAACTCAAATACCCGTACTTTCTACTTCTTATATTTTGAACACAAATACCTGAACTTTCTACTTCTTACATGTTGAACTCAAATACCTGTACTTTCTACTTCTTACATGTTGAACTCAAATACCTGTACTTTCTACTTCTGACATGTTGAACTCAAATACCTGTACTTTCTACTTCTTACATGTTGAACACAAATACCTGTACTTTCTACTTCTCACATGTTGAACACAAATACCTGTACTTTCTACTTCTTACATGTTGAACTCAAATACCTGTACTTTCTACTTCTCATATGTTGAACACAAATACCTGTACTTTCTACTTCTTACATGTTGAACTCAAATACCTGTACTTTCTACTTCTTACATGTTGAACTCAAATACCTGTACTTTCTACTTCTTACATGTTGAACTCAAATACCTGTACTTTCTACTTCTTACATGTTGAACACAAATACCTGTACTTTCTACTTCTCACATGTTGAACACAAATACCTGTACTTTCTACTTCTTACATGTTGAACACAAATACCTGTACTTTCTACTTCTCACATGTTGAACACAAATACCTGTACTTTCTACTTCTTACATGTTGAACACAAACACATTCATTAGCTAACAATGACATTATTGTTCTATTGATATAAAGGGAGGTCAGGTACTCTTTAAAGCAGCTGCTAGCTATGGGTACTTTTTATTGAAGTACATTTCAAAGCCCATACTTCTTTACTTTTACTTGAGTACAGAAGTTTAGTCAGTACTTCTACTTTAACCAGAGTATTTTTAAACACGAGTATCTGTACTTCTACTTGAGTAAAGGATGTGTACTTTTGACGTCTGTAATAATTGACATCATGGCAGTTAAACATGTTAGTTTGTGGTTGATGATGATGCCGTATTTAAATGTGTTTTTTCTGGTACAATTGAATGTGACTTGTATTTTCAGTTTCAGGGTAGCAATGTAGACGATGTGACTGCTGGGAATGTTTGGAACATGTTTAAAATGTATTGAATATTGCGCTGAAATGAACGACTGCAATGCGTCCCCCCCTGTGCGTCCTGCAGGTGGAGGACCCCAGCATGCCGAACGATGAGGGAATCACCGCGCTGCACAACGCCGTCTGTGCCGGACACACGGAGATCGTCAAGTTTCTGGTTCAGTTTGGAGTCAACGCCAACGCTGCCGACAGCGACGGGTGGTGAGTGTTCTCAGAAACAAAATCACTGTCCAGTCAAATCAGAAGGTGTTAAGTTTAGTCCAGGAAATATGTTAGATTTAGAAGTTACTATTCCTTTACAGCAGCTGACATCTCATGCGTGCTTGTGGTCATTAATCCGCTGCTACTTTTCATGAAGGTAGCCGCGTTATAGAGAGATTTGGTTCCTAGCGTTCATCCTCCTCAAAGCTCTGGAAAGAATGCTTCAAACACAAGTAAAAGATACTGAATGCCAGATGTTTCCAGCTGTGATAAGTAAACAAATCTACAAATGGATCAAGGCAGTGGTTAGAGCATTGATCACCAGATTAAGAGGCGCTGGTGAACTGCGTCCGGCCGCTGTGTCCCTGGGCAAGACCCTCTACCGCGTTTGCTCCTGTGGGTAATGTCCACAGTATCGACATGTGTCTAATATGTGTAGTATGTGTAATTGTAAAGCACTTTGAGCAGCTGTAAAAGAGCTCTAATTAAAAAATGTAATCCCTTATTATTATTATTATTAAGTGAATATTCGCTCGCTAAGATTTCCCGATATAAAATGCGATATTTAATTAAATGAGATCTTGAAATTAGCTGGGAAAACAGTTTTGAACTATAAATGCTGTGTTTTACAAAAGAAGCCACAAATGATCAAAAATAGTATTTTCCGCACTAAAGTAGTTTTAGATTTTTCACCTGATCCCCTTCATTTCAGACGCATTTATCTTATTGCAAGTTGTATAATTGTGACACTCTTACTTGAAATAAGATTACAAATTGTTATATAAGAGAAAATGTGACTTTTGAGTTAGCTGGAGTGTTATTTCTGCATCTGAGGAAACCCTGCATCCATTTGAATCTCCGCACAAATCTTCAGAGTCGAGGCGAAGGTGCAGACCTCTGGGTTTAAAGGTCACCTATTGTGCAAAATCCTCTTCTTCATGTCTCTTCTACATCAACATGTGTCCCCTCTTCTTCGTGTCTCTTCTACATCAACATGTGTCCCCTCTTCTTCATGTCTCTTCTACATCAACATGTGTCCCCTCTTCTTCACGTCTCTTCTACATCAACATGTGTCCCCTCTTCTCCATGTCTCTTCTATATCAACATGTGTCCCCTCTTCTTCATGTCTCTTCTACATCAACATGTGTCCCCTCTTCTTCATGTCTCTTCTACATCAACATGTGTCCCCTCTTCTTCATGTCTCTTCTACATCAACATGTGTCCCCTCTTCTTCATGTCTCTTCTACATCAACATGTGTCCCCTCTTCTTCATGTCTCTTCTACATCAACATGTGTCCCCTCTTCTTCATGTCTCTTCTACATCAACATGTGTCCCCTCTAAAATATAAAAACCTGTCTTAAAATGAGCTGATCAGATTTTGGCCACTTTATGATGTCATCACGATGTGTTGTCTTGTGTAACCATTAGCCAATCAGCAACCAAGGTACCCCCCCCCCCCCCCCCTTATCACCTGAATCTCCTCTAGAGCTCCATTGAGTTCTTTGTAACCAAATGTCTCTCAGAGGGGCGTGGGGAGGGGCTCCTTGTTTTCATCTGAAGTAACAGACAGAGAATCAGCACTTTGGAAACAGGGCTGAAACAGAGGGGATTATGGGTAATGCTGCAATGATCTGTTTGGTGTTTCAGCCAATCAGAGACAGGCTCTGTATATATCTGACACCTATAATATATTGATGAGAAACAGTATAATAGGAGACAATTTAAGTTGTTTCCCATACTCCTCTCCCTCCCCTCTCAGGACCCCCCTCCACTGCGCCGCCTCCTGTAACAACGTGCAGGTCTGTAAGTTCCTGGTGGAGTCGGGCACGGCGGTGTTCGCCACCACGTACAGCGACATGCAGACGGCTGCCAACAAATGTGAGGAGATGGAGGACGGATACGCCCAGTGCTCGCAGTTCCTCTACGGTGAGAAAACAATTCACTGCAGGATAGTTGGAATGGTTCAATGCTAACATGCTAACAGCAAATAGAATAGGACGGAGCTGCAGGAAAGTGGATTCTAGCTACGGTAATTGAATATATATGATTCTGAAATGGGCAGCGAGATTACTTTCACTTTTGGTACTTCAAGTATATTTTGATGCCAGTACTTTTTTGGTTTTACTTAAGTAAGATTTTGACTTTCACTTGTAATAGAGTATTTTTACTATTCTGTTTCACTACTTGTACTTGGAGGTTTACTCGTCGTCCCCAGGGTCTGACCCAAATCTGCTGAGGCAGCTTTTAGTTTTTATGCTCCGCAGATTTGGAACAAACTTCCTTTCTTTTAAATCAAGGCTGAAAACCTCGTTCTTTAATGCTGCTTTTCCAGAGGTCCTTAACGATGTGTTTATGTTTTATCACTGCGCTTCAGCACTTCTTGCAGCATTATGTCTATTTTTAACTAATTTCTCTTTTATGGATTATATTTTTGTTCAATTAATGTTGTTCTTACAGTAATTATGATGTGTTATTGCTGTTTTGTAAAGCACTTTGAATTGTGTCTGCAACGTGCTTTATAAATAAACTAACCTTAACCGCTGCTTCCAGGTGGTTTCAGGGGTCTTACTCCACCGAACTTTTAATACTACTAGCAAATAATAATAAAGAGATATATACGATATCAGTCACCTCTGTGGAAACATTGGTATAACTGCCTTTTTTAAATTTATATTTGAGTATTGTATGTCTTTTAAAAATGGACCGAGAGTCTCTTCAATAAAGCTGATGATGATGATGATGGTGGTGGTGGTGGTGGTGGTGATGATGATGATGATATAGCTCCAACAGTTCATGCCCCTCCTCTGTGTTCGTACCCCCCGCAGGCGTCCAGGAGAAGATGGGCGTGATGAACCGCGGCGTGGTCTACGCTCTGTGGGACTACGAGGCGCAGAGCGAGGACGAGCTGGGCTTCAGCGAGGGCGACTGCATGACGGTGCTGCGGCGGGACGAGGAGGCGGAGACCGACTGGTGGTGGGCCAGGTGTGGAGACCACGAGGGGTACATCCCCCGAAACATGCTGGGGGTGAGGAACTGCACTGAGGTCATCTGCTGATGGATTAGATCGCCTTATTGTCATCACACAATGCAGAGTGTGATGACGTGAAGAGGGTCGAACCAGAGTGCAGACGGTCACTTACATCTACCAGCAGCCTGTACACAATAAGTGCACTATACAAATATACAAGTAAAGTTATATAGATGTAAAATGTATAAATACAAATAAGTGAGGCATATATACAGCAGTGTTTGTGACCCGTTCTATCCAAATCAGTCGGAAGTCTCAACGGCTCATTTCAAAATAAACGTGGATTTGCGTAAAAAAACTAGTTTTCCGGGGTTCGGTGTTTTGTTTGATTTTAAATAAACAAAGTCTTGGCTTTCAGAATATGAAACTTTTATTTCCAAAATCACACAATAGATACATGTTTGAAGCTTGTAAAGTAGGGGTGTCGAACTGAATTTAATCACGGGCCACATCAGCATTATGGTTGCACTCAAACGGCCGGTTTTAACTTTAAGACTATATGAAAATACATATATAAATAAATATATAATATATATAAAATAATGTATTATATTACATCATTGCCTCTGCATTGGATTATCATCGGATAGGGTAATAACTTCATAATTAACTACGTCTGAAAGCAGAAGTCTAGGGCAAATAATTGCAAGTCTCTTCAGTGCGTAAGTCCCAAAATGATTTAAAAAGAAAAGCCAAATTCTGGAGAAAAAAGAAATGGAAGTGACATTTTGAAATAAAAATCTAATTCTGAGAAAAAAAAATTCTATGAAAAAATGCATATTTTGAAGAAAAAAAGGCAAATTCTGAAAGAAAAGTCATATTTGAGATGCATTGTGGGACATGTAGTTTATGGGCAACATGCTTCTGTAGCATGTAACTGTATAATAAACATATTATATTCTTTGCAAGCTCTTGTGGGGCCACATAAAATGAAGTCGCGGGCCGAATGTGGCCCCCGGGCCTTGAGTTTGACACCCCTGGGGGAAGAAGACAGCTCTCACTCGCACCCTGCTGTTCCTCAGCGCCGCCCCCCCTCCCTCCGCTGACATTATGAATGTAAGCATATAGTAATCATAGATAACACAGCGTGGTCCGTTACAGTTTGTTTTCATCTGGTTTCAAATAAACAAAGTCTTGGCTTTCAGAATATTAAACTTGTTTCGGCAAATTCAGATGATAAATACAACTTTGAAGCTTCGGCATAATTACAAGCGGAGAACGGAGTAACTTGACGTCACAGCAGGCGTAACAACAGCCGGTGTTTCTCGTGAGGGTTTTCCCCGGGAAACAAACACGATACACACAAACACAAAAATACACACACACACACACGTATACACACACACACACGAGCTTCCCCCAGACCAGCAATCCAAACGAAAATATCTTCCCTCCGTACTACTTTGATAATTTGCTAAAAATCAATCAGATCGATGGATTCCAGAGAAGAGGAAACTGACAGTCTTTATATAATGTGACATATTTTGCTTAATATTTGGACAAAAACAACAATCCTGATATCACGAGAAAGCTGGGAACCTCCTCTTTCCAGCAGTGCATACAACTCAAAATGTGTCTTCGGTCAATGCGACTGATTTCGATGGAGCAGGTCACATGTGTGTAAAGATCAACGCGCTTCAGCATGTCTGAAAGAAGACATGTACTGTATATAGAATATAGACATAAAGCAGCTTATGCAAATGATTTTAAGCTGAAGCTATTAGGAGATTATATTTTCAGATTGTAACCCTTCCACGAAATGTCTAGATTTAATTCCTTTTCATAGAATAGTAACAATGGTGTCAAAGAAAATAGACATGCAGAAGACTGTAGGAGCTCCAACAAGCCGTTTAGGACAGAGAGTGAATACACATACTTTACAGAGATGCTGTGAGAAACCAATGTGAATTTGGAACATTGCACAATATACATTTATTCTAGTAGACCTCAACATGGAATTATGATCAGTAGAAATGGCCATGACACGGGACCTTTAAAAGGTACTGTAATTTGTCATTATTTCCTATGATGTTTCCTGGAAGTATCTATATATTTAGGCCTAATACTGTAATAGGGAAATAAAAACATTTGGCACCAACAATGTTTAAGTCTAAAATCCCACATGTGCAGATTTGACCAGGGTCATGACATACACACATACATTTTCTGACATATTTGATGACCGTCATGTCTGTGAAAACTGATCAATTATAATTCCACAGTTGCATAATATAGGATATAATAGGATTTATTATTTTCTAAATCAGTCATTTTCATTTGTATACAATGTTTATGTCAATGGTCTGCAAAGGCTAATATCCCAAAGTTGTCCTCCAGAGGGACTTTCTATCCCACACGAATAAAGAGCTTTTTGAACATTAAGGCATGGAGACATGTCACCGTAGAGACACACAATATAATATGAACCTGGAAATGAGTTCCATCGGGCCGCTTTAAAAGAAAATGGATGATGACTTTCGTCTCTGTCCATTCATCTCTACGGGAGATTGACCCGGTTTCCTTGTGTGTAATTTCCATTTGTTCGAGTTTCAAATCAGCTCTGAGAATCCTGTTACTCAACAGTCTTATTTCAGTGTTTCAATGTTATCTTAATGGGAACTCTTTTCCCTTCTATTTCCCAGCTGTATCTGAGGATCAAGCCGCGGCAGAGGAGCCTCGCCTAACGCCCGGCCGACAGATCTTCAGAAGGACCAAAACGTTGTGAGAAGGGGTTTCAAAACCTCTGGACTCAAGGTGGTTGGTGAAAAGAAAAGAAAAAGAGAGATAGATGTTTCCTGAACTGCCATTAAAACCTGTTTGGTTTTTCAACTTCAGCACAAAGAATGTCACGATGAACTGCCGAAGACACAGAAGATGCAACAAAAGCTTCCTGTGGTGATAATGAACAGATTTAGACTTTGACAATGCTTGGAATTCATTTTGTTTTCTGTCTCAAAATGTGAAGATTTGTTCGGGTTCATCCTTATTTCTTATTTACGGTTTCATTTTATTTTATTAAATAGCGACAGTCGACATGAAGAGAAAAGGAGGAGCAACAAAGTCCCAAAGCTTGAATTCAAATACAGGAAGTGGCACTTAAACCAAAAGTCCACCATTTATTTATTTTTCGACTTTTTTGAAGTATTCAAAATTACGATCCTTTGATTTTAATAAAGCATCCACTAGTTTGAACAAATGAAGCAAATACTTACATTATGACACACATTTATAAAATTATTTATAAATGTGTGTGGACAAGACAATAACTTGTGAACGACATCATAATTTGAGGGGACAAAAAACGTGTAGTTACAAAATAGAAACTTGTTCGAACACAAAGGTAAATAGTGTGAAAATGGAAGCTACTAGTTCTAACCGGATAATACAGAATTAAAATAACCCTTTGTTTCTTTGGGGCTCTGTCGTACAAGTAATCATTATCTTGGTCATGTGTTTTTTTTTCTTCACATTTGCGAATTCAATCAAATCTTAGACAATTACATGGGTTCAATGTTTTATATTTACGTTCCCCGATCTTTGTGTTGAAGAAAAGCACTTGTTTTAAAAGACAATAACATTGTTTTATTATCTTTTAAATTGTATTTATATTAGTTTTTTACAACTGTTTGTCACCTAACAACTTAAGCCAGATACATATTTTGTTACATTTTTCTTTCATTCATTTGATCAATTCTGATCCCATATCAATCTTTTTTGTTAGAACCGAGGACTTTTCTACAAACGCCTGAAATGTGGAAGCTCTCTGTTTTCTTTTGGAGAATTACATTTTCCAAAATAAAAGCCTGATCTGCTCAAATCACGTCCAAAGCTCAGTAAATCAGAGGATGCACGTTTTAATGTTTGATTCAGCCAGGCTAGCAGTTTCCACCTGCTTCCTGTCTTTGTGCTAAGCTAAGCTAAACACACGTTGGACCTTTCTCTGCTCTGGAAACACAGATATGAAACCGATATCTTCATGTCTGGGAAATACAAAGATCGTTTTTCTAAATAAAATGATATTTACAACTTCTCAATGTGTCTTTGTTAACCCAAGAAATATAAATAATTTAAAGAGGTACTTTTATGCTTGTTGGTGTGTTCCCTTTCCTATAGTGTGTTATATAGGGTTTAGTGCATGTAAAGGGTCTGCAAAGGCTAAAATCCCTGTCCCCCCCTTTGCCTGAAACGCCTCCATTGGACTCCTTTGTTTACTTCCCTAACATAGTGACATCAATATGTAACACTTGTGCTTCTATTGGCTAGCGCTCCAACACATTGTATGTGATAAGGGTTGAGGGGCGTGTCATCTCTAAGCGGTTGACCAATCACAACAGAGCCGGCCAGCTTACCAATCAGAGCAGACTGGGCTCTGGTTTCAGACAGAGGGTGAAAAGAGGTGCTGCAGCACAGGCAGTATGAGAAAAATAAAGAGCTTTTTGAACATTAAAGAATGGAGACATGTCCCAGTAGAGACACTACATATAAATATGAACCTGAACATCAGCAGGAGAGGACTCTTTAAAGTAGAGACACTACATACTGATATACACCTGAGCATCAGCAGGAGAGGACTCTTTAAAGTAGAGACACTACATACTGATATACACCTGAACATCAGCAGGAGAGGACTCTTTAAAGTAGAGACACTACATACTGATATACACCTGAGCATCAGCAGGAGAGGACTCTTTAAAGTAGAGACACTACATACTGATATACACCTGAACATCAGCAGGAGAGGACTCTTTAAAGTAGAGACACTACATACTGATCTACACCTGAACATCAGCAGGAGAGGACTCTTTAAAGTGGAGACACTACATACTGATATACACCTGAGCATCAGCAGGAGAGGACTCTTTAAAGTAGAGACACTACATACTGATATACACCTGAGCATCAGCAGGAGAGGACTCTTTAAAGTAGAGACACTACATACTGATATACACCTGAACATCAGCAGGAGAGGACTCTTTAAAGTAGAGACACTACATACTGATATACACCTGAACATCAGCAGGAGAGGACTCTTTAAAGTAGAGACACAACATACTGATATACACCTGGACATCAGCAGGAGAGGACTCTTTAAAGTAGAGACACTACATACTGATATACACCTGAACATCAGAGGAGAGGACTCTTTAAAGTAGAGACACTACATACTGATATACACCTGAACATCAGCAGGAGAGGACTCTTTAAAGTAGAGACACTACATACTGATATACACCTGAACATCAGCAGGAGAGGACTCTTTAAAGTAGAGACACTACATACTGATATACACCTGAACATCAGCAGGAGAGGACTCTTTAAAGTAGAGACACAACATACTGATATACACCTGGACATCAGCAGGAGAGGACTCTTTAAAGTAGAGACACAACATACTGATAAACACCTGGACATCAGCAGGAGAGGACTCTTTAAAGTAGAGACACTACATACTGATAAACACCTCAACATCAGCAGGAGAGGACTCTTTAAAGTAGAGACACTACATACTGATATACACCTGAACATCAGCAGGAGAGGACTCTTTAAAGTAGAGACACTACATACTGATATACACCTGAACATCAGCAGGAGAGGACTCTTTAAAGTAGAGACACTACATACTGATATACACCTGAACATCAGCAGGAGAGGACTCTTTAAAGTAGAGACACTACATACTGATATACACCTGAACATCAGCAGGAGAGGACTCTTTAAAGTAGAGACACTACATACTGATATACACCTGAACATCAGCAGGAGAGGACTCTTTAAAGTAGAGACACTACATACTGATATACACCTGAACATCAGCAGGAGAGGACTCTTTAAAGTAGAGACACTACATACTGATATACACCTGGAACATCAGCAGGAGAGGACTCTTTAAAGTAGAGACACTACATACTGATATACACCTGAACATCAGCAGGAGAGGACTCTTTAAAGTAGAGACACTACATACTGATATACACCTGAACATCAGCAGGAGAGGACTCTTTAAAGTAGAGACACTACATACTGATATACACCTGAACATCAGCAGGAGAGGACTCTTTAAAGTAGAGACACTACATACTGATATACACCTGAACATCAGCAGGAGAGGACTCTTTAAAGTAGAGACACTACATACTGATATACACCTGAACATCAGCAGGAGAGGACTCTTTAAAGTAGAGACACTACATACTGATATGCACCTGAACATCAGCAGGAGAGGACTCTTTAAAGTAGAGACACTACATACTGATATACACCTGAACATCAGCAGGAGAGGACTCTTTAAAGTAGAGACACTACATACTGATATACACCTGAACATCAGCAGGAGAGGACTCTTTAAAGTAGAGACACTACATACTGATATACACCTGAACATCAGCAGGAGAGAGCTCTTTAAAGTAGAGACACTACATACTGATATACACCTGAACATCAGCAGGAGAGGACTCTTTAAAGTAGAGACACTACATACTAATATGAACCTGAATATCATCAGGAGAGGACTCTTTAAAGTAGAGACACTACATACTGATATGACACCTGAACATCAGCAGGAGAGGACTCTTTAAAGTAGAGACACTACATACTGATATACACCTGAACATCAGCAGGAGAGGACTCTTTAAAGTAGAGACACTACATACTGATATACACCTGAACATCAGCAGGAGAGGACTCTTTAAAGTAGAGACACTACATACTGATATACACCTGAACATCAGCAGGAGAGGACTCTTTAAAGTAGAGACACTACATACTGATATACACCTGAACATCAGCAGGAGAGGACTCTTTAAAGTAGAGACACTACATACTGATATACACCTGGACATCAGCAGGAGAGGACTCTTTAAAGTAGAGACACTACATACTGATATACACCTGAACATCAGAGGAGAGGACTCTTTAAAGTAGAGACACTACATACTGATATACACCTGAACATCAGCAGGAGAGGACTCTTTAAAGTAGAGACACTACATACTGATATACACCTGAACATCAGCAGGAGAGGACTCTTTAAAGTAGAGACACTACATACTGATATACACCTGAACATCAGCAGGAGAGGACTCTTTAAAGTAGAGACACTACATACTGATATACACCTGAACATCAGCAGGAGAGGACTCTTTAAAGTAGAGACACTACATACTGATATACACCTGGAACATCAGCAGGAGAGGACTCTTTAAAGTAGAGACACTACATACTGATATACACCTGAACATCAGAGGAGAGGACTCTTTAAAGTAGAGACACTACATACTGATATACACCTGAACATCAGCAGGAGAGGACTCTTTAAAGTAGAGACACTACATACTGATATACACCTGAACATCAGCAGGAGAGGACTCTTTAAAGTAGAGACACTACATACTGATATACACCTGAACATCAGCAGGAGAGGACTCTTTAAAGTAGAGACACTACATACTGATATACACCTGAACATCAGCAGGAGAGGACTCTTTAAAGTAGAGACACTAACATACTGATATACACCTGGACATCAGCAGGAGAGGACTCTTTAAAGTAGAGACACTACATACTGATATACACCTGCAACATCAGCAGGAGAGGACTCTTTAAAGTAGAGACACTACATACTGATATACACCTGAACATCAGCAGGAGAGGACTCTTTAAAGTAGAGACACTACATACTGATATACACCTGAACATCAGCAGGAGAGGACTCTTTAAAGTAGAGACACTACATACTGATATACACCTGAACATCAGCAGGAGAGGACTCTTTAAAGTAGAGACACTACATACTGATATACACCTGAACATCAGCAGGAGAGGACTCTTTAAAGTAGAGACACTACATACTGATATACACCTGAACATCAGCAGGAGAGGACTCTTTAAAGTAGAGACACTACATACTGATATACACCTGAACATCAGCAGGAGAGGACTCTTTAAAGTAGAGACACTACATACTGATATACACCTGACATCAGCAGGAGAGGACTCTTTAAAGTAGAGACACTACATACTGATATACACCTGAACATCAGCAGGAGAGGACTCTTTAAAGTAGAGACACTACATACTGATATACACCTGAACATCAGCAGGAGAGGACTCTTTAAAGTAGAGACACTACATACTGATATACACCTGAACATCAGCAGGAGAGGACTCTTTAAAGTAGAGACACTACATACTGATATACACCTGAACATCAGCAGGAGAGGACTCTTTAAAGTAGAGACACTACATACTGATATACACCTGAACATCAGCAGGAGAGGACTCTTTAAAGTAGAGACACTACATACTGATATACACCTGAACATCAGCAGGAGAGGACTCTTTAAAGTAGAGACACTACATACTGATATACACCTGAACATCAGCAGGAGAGGACTCTTTAAAGTAGAGACACTACATACTGATATACACCTGAACATCAGCAGGAGAGGACTCTTTAAAGTAGAGACACTACATACTGATATACACCTGAACATCAGCAGGAGAGGACTCTTTAAAGTAGAGACACTACATACTGATATACACCTGAACATCAGCAGGAGAGGACTCTTTAAAGTAGAGACACTACATACTGATATACACCTGAACATCAGCAGGAGAGGACTCTTTAAAGTAGAGACACTACATACTGATATACACCTGAACATCAGCAGGAGAGGACTCTTTAAAGTAGAGACACTACATACTGATATACACCTGAACATCAGCAGGAGAGGACTCTTTAAAGTAGAGACACTACATACTGATATACACCTGAACATCAGCAGGAGAGGACTCTTTAAAGTAGAGACACTACATACTGATATACACCTGAACATCAGCAGGAGAGGACTCTTTAAAGTAGAGACACTACATACTGATATACACCTGAACATCAGCAGGAGAGGACTCTTTAAAGTAGAGACACTACATACTGATATACACCTGAACATCAGCAGGAGAGGACTCTTTAAAGTAGAGACACTACATACTGATATACACCTGAACATCAGCAGGAGAGGACTCTTTAAAGTAGAGACACTACATACTGATATACACCTGAACATCAGCAGGAGAGGACTCTTTAAAGTAGAGACACTACATACTGATATACACCTGAACATCAGCAGGAGAGGACTCTTTAAAGTAGAGACACTACATACTGATATACACCTGAACATCAGCAGGAGAGGACTCTTTAAAGTAGAGACACTACATACTGATATACACCTGAACATCAGCAGGAGAGGACTCTTTAAAGTAGAGACACTACATACTGATATACACCTGAACATCAGCAGGAGAGGACTCTTTAAAGTAGAGACACTACATACTGATATACACCTGAACATCAGCAGGAGAGGACTCTTTAAAGTAGAGACACTACATACTGATATACACCTGAACATCAGCAGGAGAGGACTCTTTAAAGTAGAGACACTACATACTGATATACACCTGAACATCAGCAGGAGAGGACTCTTTAAAGTAGAGACACTACATACTGATACACACCTGAACATCAGCAGGAGAGGACTCTTTAAAGTAGAGACACTACATACTGATAACACCTGAACATCAGCAGGAGAGGACTCTTTAAAGTAGAGACACTACATACTGATATACACCTGCAACATCAGCAGGAGAGGACTCTTTAAAGTAGAGACACTACATACTGATATACACCTGAACATCAGCAGGAGAGGACTCTTTAAAGTAGAGACACTACATACTGATATACACCTGAACATCAGCAGGAGAGGACTCTTTAAAGTAGAGACACTACATACTGATATACACCTGAACATCAGCAGGAGAGGACTCTTTAAAGTAGAGACACTACATACTGATATACACCTGAACATCAGCAGGAGAGAGCTCTTTAAAGTAGAGACACTACATACTGATATACACCTGAACATCAGCAGGAGAGGACTTTTTAAAGTAGAGACACTACATATAAATATGAACCTGAATATCATCATGAGAGGACTCTTTAAAGTAGAGACACTACATATAAATATGAACCTGAACATCAGCAGGAGAGGACTCTTTAAAGTAGAGACACTACATACTGATATACACCTGAACATCAGCAGGAGAGGACTCTTTAAAGTAGAGACACTACATACTGATATACACCTGAACATCAGCAGGAGAGGACTCTTTAAAGTAGAGACACTACATACTGATATACACCTGAACATCAGCAGGAGAGGACTCTTTAAAGTAGAGACACTACATACTGATATACACCTGAACATCAGCAGGAGAGGACTCTTTAAAGTAGAGACACTACATACTGATATACACCTGAACATCAGCAGGAGAGGACTCTTTAAAGTAGAGACACTACATACTGATATACACCTGCAACATCAGCAGGAGAGGACTCTTTAAAGTAGAGACACTACATACTGATATACACCTGAACATCAGCAGGAGAGGACTCTTTAAAGTAGAGACACTACATACTGATATACACCTGAACATCAGCAGGAGAGGACTCTTTAAAGTAGAGACACTACATACTGATATACACCTGAACATCAGCAGGAGAGGACTCTTTAAAGTAGAGACACTACATACTGATATACACCTGAACATCAGCAGGAGAGGACTCTTTAAAGTAGAGACACTACATACTGATATACACCTGAACATCAGCAGGAGAGGACTCTTTAAAGTAGAGACACTACATACTGAATATACACCTGAATATCAGCAGGAGAGGACTCTTTAAAGTAGAGACACTACATACTGAATATACACCTGAACATCAGCAGGAGAGGACTCTTTAAAGTAGAGACACTACATACTGATATACACCTGAACATCAGCAGGAGAGGACTCTTTAAAGTAGAGACACTACATACTGATATACACCTGAACATCAGCAGGAGAGGACTCTTTAAAGTAGAGACACTACATACTGATATACACCTGAACATCAGCAGGAGAGGACTCTTTAAAGTAGAGACACTACATACTGATATACACCTGAACATCAGCAGGAGAGGACTCTTTAAAGTAGAGACACTACATACTGATATACACCTGACATCAGCAGGAGAGGACTCTTTAAAGTAGAGACACTACATACTGATATACACCTGAACATCAGCAGGAGAGGACTCTTTAAAGTAGAGACACAACATACTGATATACACCTGGACATCGGCAGGAGAGGACTCTTTAAAGTAGAGACACTACATACTGATAAACACCTCAACATCAGCAGGAGAGGACTCTTTAAAGTAGAGACACTACATACTGATATACACCTGAACATCAGCAGGAGAGGACTCTTTAAAGTAGAGACACTACATACTGATATACACCTGAACATCAGAAGGAGAGGACTCTTTAAAATAGAGACACTACATACTGATATACACCTGAACATCATCAGGAGAGGACTCTTTCAAGTAGAGACACTACATACTGATATACACCTGAACATCAGCAGGAGAGAGCTCTTTAAAGTAGAGACACTACATACTGATATACACCTGAACATCAGCAGGAGAGGACTCTTTAAAGTAGAGACACTACATATAAATATGAACCTGAATATCATCAGGAGAGGACTCTTTAAAGTAGAGACACTACCTACTGATATACACCAGCAGGAGAGGACTCTTTAAAGTAGAGACACTACCTACTGATATACATCAGCAGGAGAGGACTCTTTAAAGTAGAGACACTACATACTGATATACACCTGAACACCATCAGGAGAGGACTCTTTAAAGTAGAGACACTACATACCGATATACACCTGCACATCAGCAGGAGAGGACTCTTTAAAGTAGAGACACTACCTACTGATATACACCAACAGGAGAGGACTCTTTAAAGTAGAGACACTACCTACTGATATACACCAGCAGGAGAGGACTCTTTAAAGTAGAGACACTACCTACTGATATACATCAGCAGGAGAGGACTCTTTAAAGTAGAGACACTACATACTGATATACACCTGAACACCAGCAGGAGAGGACTCTTTAAAGTAGAGACACTACATACCGATATACACCTGCACATCAGCAGGAGAGGACTCTTTAAAGTAGAGACACTACATACCGATATACACCTGAACATCAGCAGGAGAGGACTCTTTAAAGTAGAGACACTACCTACTGATATACACCAGCAGGAGATGACTCTTTAAAGTAGAGACACTACCTACTGATATACACCAGCAGGAGAGGACTCTTTAAAGTAGAGACACTACCTACTGATATACATCAGCAGGAGAGGACTCTTTAAAGTAGAGACACTACATACTGATATACACCTGAACACCAGCAGGAGAGGACTCTTTAAAGTAGAGACACTACATACCGATATACACCTGCACATCAGCAGGAGAGGACTCTTTAAAGTAGAGACACTACATACCGATATACACCTGCACATCAGCAGGAGAGGACTCTTTAAAGTAGAGACACTACATACTGATATACACCTGAACACCAGCAGGAGAGGACTCTTTAAAGTAGAGACACTACATACCGATATACACCTGAACATCAGCAGGAGAGGACTCTTTAAAGTAGAGACACTACCTACTGATATACACCAGCAGGAGATGACTCTTTAAAGTAGAGACACTACCTACTGATATACACCAGCAGGAGAGGACTCTTTAAAGTAGAGACACTACCTACTGATATACATCAGCAGGAGAGGACTCTTTAAAGTAGAGACACTACATACTGATATACACCTGAACACCAGCAGGAGAGGACTCTTTAAAGTAGAGACACTACATACCGATATACACCTGCACATCAGCAGGAGAGGACTCTTTAAAGAAATATCAGAAGGAATATGTTTCAGTCATGTTGTTTCAATGGTTTATTTATTAGTTTGAGGGACTGTCAGGAAAAACAAACTGATAAATCCACTCCTTCATGTTGAAATGTCCAGCGTCCTCGTCTTCATCGTTCTGCAGAATCAGCAGATCAACACCGCCGTCAACACACATGCAGAACCAGAATACAAAGTGCAAAGTCAACAGTATTTTGACAGTAAGCAGTTTCAAATGCTACTCAGGACCCATGGAAAGTACATTCGATATTTAGATTTACAATTGCACAGAACCTCAGAAAAATAAAATAAAATCCACACTGTATATATACTTTAAATGAAAATATTAGAGTTGATCCTGCCAGTCAGAGAGCATGCCGGTTATGAGTCGCTGCAATAAGCTGCCTGGTACATCAAACCCTACTAAAACATCAACGGATAGACGGAACAAACCGGAAACCAAGATGCAAATATTTCCGTGTCGGCCATTTGCAAATGCAGATACTGAACAACAGTTCAAAAAGCAACTTGAGTTGAAGAGCTGACCGGACGGCAGGAATCTGTACAAAGTGAACATAAGGCTGTGAAGTAGAAAACCAACGCTTTTCTCCAAAACCACTTCTCAGCTGCATTGTTTCATTCCCCATAAATAACGGATGCTTAAAACCTCCTACGACATTTCATCAATAAGTCAACCTCCCAAAATGGTGATTATTGTGGAAAAAAGACTGAAGACTGAAGACTTTCTAAGAACCTATAAGTGATCCAGATGAACGGACAGAAAGGATTCAACAAAATGATTAAAGTGAATAAAGTGCAAAAGAACGGAGTAAATGAAATGAGCCAGTCGGGTCTCTTTTAGATTGCAGTATATAATGATATACTTCTTTAAACAATGCTGTTGAATCTCATCAGTCTGAACTCTTGTGGTTTGTTCGGAGCACTGCGGGTGTCAGGAGTCATTTTGATTTAAAGGTCCCGTGTCATCATGGCCATTTCTACTGATCATAATTCCATTGTTGAGGTCTACTATAATATATTTACATTGTTCAATGTTCCAAACTCACATTGGTTTCTCAAACAGCATCTCTGTATAGTATGTGTATTCACTCTCCCCCTGTGAGCCTAGTGTGCTCTGATTGGTCGGGACGTTGCGAGGCTCGCTGCTCAGTGAGCTGGCTTAATGGTGTGGTTTCCGGGTAAGCGGGACAGCGCGAAACTCATCCTGAGCACACAAACACTCACAGCCCAAGTAAAAACAATAAGTGTGGCTTGATATTGAGTAAGAAAAAGGTTTATAACGCTGTGAGAATGGGTCTGCTGCGGAGAGCATTTCTCCGCGATCCCAACTCGTCTATTACCAGCCAGGGAGCTCTATGCAAGTCAATGGGACTCCCTGTTAGTTGAGCATTTACGCTAACGGCTCTGGTGTGTGAGGAGCTCCGCGGATTGGTCCATTTTGGTTCCCGGAAGAAGCAAATGGAAAAAGAGAAATGTCCAACGAGGCGTTCTGGGGCAGCACAGACGGGTGTTTTCTATGTTAGAGTTTTACTCGCTACAGGGTGTACTTTGAGGGTTTGTGACTCTGCAGACCGTTCACATGCAGACAAACCTTCATAACACAAAGGGGACGGGTGATAACCGGAAAAGCATGACATGGGACCTTTAACTTGTGCACACAAAAGTCTTTTATGCTCTCAGATAAAAAAATGTCACTGAAAGTGCCATAATGTAGCATCGCAGAATTCAAGTGTCATCATGAAATGCAGAGAGGTGAAGAGCTATAGCTACAAGTCAACTGCTTACTTAAGAGATGTATTTGTCGGCATTGTGTTGTCTTTTGCAGCAGCTTGTACTTGTGCAGAGCAGCTTTATATTAAACTGGATGGTGTAACGCAGCTAATGTTAAAAAGATCCTCCATTTTGAATCTCTGTTTCTAGAACAGTTACAATTCATTTATTATTGTCTTTGGCTCAAATTCATGCGTGAAAAAGACGTGGGGACTTTATTTAAACATCACAAGGCGTGTGGCGCAGTGGATTAGTGCGCTGGTGTTCGGATCAGGGGAGCACAGGTTCAAACCCCACTGCAGTCAGCATGTCGTTGTGTCCCTGAGACACTTCACCCCAAGTTGCTCCTGTGGGGATTGCCCACAGTATTGAGTATGTAAATCGCTTTGGATTCAAGCGTCTAACAGGTGACATGTCATGTGATCACATGTGTTATCTGCTCACATATATTTAGGGTTTGTCAGGTAAAATCGGAAGTGTACCGACTTGTCTCTCTGCAAAGTCAAAGCAAAACTCAAGTCCTGAGACAATTAGTTGAATAATAATTGACAAAGATCTTGATGATCTAACCGTAAATCAGTCTCTGCTTTAAGATGTGCTTCTTTTCTCCATTTTAGATCATTTTAAACTGAATATTTGGGCGTTTTATTTATTTTTAAACAAGATTTGTTTTCTTTACTATTTCTGAAGTTCTTTGGCCCAATGAATGTATTGATGACATTAGAAAGTATTTAGCAGATTAATGAAACTAAAAGTAAAGTAAATACCAGTAGCTTCAAACACCTCAGTATTAAAATCCACCTTTAAGTGCATTTCATATTCCTACATTAACTCGGTGCTGATCATAATATACAATATCCACACAAACTGTCAGACAATGACCCCTGACCCCACCTCGCTCTGCGGATTACGGTGTTTTGCAGTTCACGGGCTGAAACATGCAAAGCCATCATTACTGTATGATCCTAAATGTGTGATGGGACGACACCTCAGAAAAAAGAATCCAACTCCGAATGGAAATAATCCCCCTCTTCAGATTTCAAATAAAGTCTTAGGGTACATTCAGAGCTCAGCACAGATCCAGAGTCCCATCTTCTTCTTCATCCCTCCTCAAACACCCCCTCCCGAAATAAATAATCCTTCAGTCTTCTCATGACAGCCGCACGAGAAAAAGAGCGTCCTAAATCAACATCAGATTAAGCGTCCGGGCTTAAACCCACTGAGGTCAGGCAGCTTTAACTCAAGACACAAGCGTCTGCTGTGAAGAAGGAGATGATGATGATGATGATGATGATGATGATGATGATGATGATGATGATGATGATGATGATGATGATGATGGCTGACTCTTTGACAGAAGTGTAGATCCAGGAGGGGGGGATTAATACGGTGACATGTGGCGGGGGGGAGTGAAGCCGCTCAGCTTCGATGGCGTCTGAGCGGTCAGAGTTCTCACGTAGCTCAACATCTGTCAGATCGGGGGTTTAATGCTCCTGCTGGTTCTGGTCGTGGTTCTGGTTCTGGTCGTGGTTCTGGGAAGGGGGAAGTAGGCGGGTCACGTGACCAATGCCCTTGGTGACCCCCTCCCTGAAGAGGAGTTTAGCGCCCAGACGCAGGTACTCGGGATGTTTGATGAAGCAGAAACGAACCACGGCTCTCTCTCCGGTGCGCAGCTCGTCCTGCAGAGAGAGAGAGAGAGAGAGAGAGAGAGAGAAGTTACGTGTGTGTGTGTGTGTGTGTGTGTGTGTGTGTGTGTGTGTGTGTGTGTGTGTGTGTGTATAGAGCTCCGCACAGCACCGCGGCTGAGAAAAGATAAGGCTGAGTGAGCGTGTGTGTGTGTGTATGAGGAGCTCCGCAGATTGGTCCATTTGGACTTCGTTACGTCAGTAGGCCCCGGAAGAAGAAAAATGGAAAAATAAAAATGTCCAACGAGGCGTTCTGGGGCAGCACAGACAGGTGTTTTCTGTGTTAGAGTTTCACTCGCTACAGGGTGTGCTTTGAGGGTTTGTGACTCTGCAGACCGTTTACATGCAGAACAACCTTCATAACACACAGGGGGACGGGTCATAACCAGAAAAGCATGACATGGGCCCTTTAAGTAAAAAGTACCCATAACTAGCAGCTGTTTTAAAGAGTACCTGACCTCCCTTTAAATTAATAGAACAATAATGTCGTTGTTAGCTAATGAACGTTTCCATGCCGACCAACGGCAACATGACAACGTTTCCATTGGTCCCTCTTCTTTAGAGAAGACCAGGAAGTGATGGAGACACGGATCGTGTTCAAATCAATAGGCACGCAATGACTCTAAAGAATAATGATCACGCACCAAACACACATTCTGACTAAAGGAACCAGCTGTTTGGGAAATCAGAGAAGTAGAAAGTACAGGTATTTGAGTTCAACATGTGAGAAGTAGAAAGTACAGGTATTTGAGTTCAACATGTGAGAAGTAGAAAGTACAGGTATTTGAGTTCAACATGTAAGAAGTAGAAAGTACAGGTATTTGAGTTCAACATGTAAGAAGTAGAAAGTACAGGTATTTGAGTTCAACATGTAAGAAGTAGAAAGTACAGGTATTTGAGTTCAACATGTAAGAAGTAGAAAGTACAGGTATTTGGGTTCAACATGTAAGAAGTAGAAAGTACAGGTATTTGAGTTCAACATGTGAGAAGTAGAAAGTACAGGTATTTGAGTTCAACATGTAAGAAGTAGAAAGTACAGGTATTTGAGTTCAACATGTAAGAAGTAGAAAGTACAGGTATTTGGGTTCAACATGTAAGAAGTAGAAAGTACAGGTATTTGTGTTCAACATGTAAGAAGTAGAAAGTACAGGTATTTGGGTTCAACATGTGAGAAGTAGAAAGTACAGGTATTTCAGTTCAACATGAGAGAAGTAGAAAGTACAGGTATTTGGGTTCAACATGTAAGAAGTAGAAAGTTCAGGTATTTGAGTTCAACATGAGAGAAGTAGAAAGTACAGGTATTTGAGTTCAACATGTAAGAAGTAGAAAGTTCAGGTATTTGTGTTCAACATGTGAGAAGTAGAAAGTTCAGGTATTAGAGTTCAACATGTGAGAAGTAGAAAGTTCAGGTATTAGAGTTCAACATGTAAGAAGTAGAAAGTTCAGGTATTTGTGTTCAACATGTAAGAAGTAGAAAGTACAGGTATTTGAGTTCAAAATGTAAGAAGTAGAAGTAAAAAGTCGTCAGAAAAATAAGTAGTGGAGTAAAGTACTGATACCAGAAAAATGTACTTAAGTACAGTAACGAACTATTTGTACTCCTCCCCCTGAGTAAAGCAGACACTAGAGGGAGATCACATGGTCTGTGTCGGGTCCGTAAAACTCAATTTCACTAAGGGCCTCACAAGGAGATTGTAATCACATTAAGAGCTGGTCGATAAATAGACTTGTATTGAATTGAAAAAACAACAATAAATTATCTCTGATTATATTGATGCTTATCCAATAAAGAGTGGCGCAACAATGAGTCCTAAATCCCGGATAATGAGTTTGTTGACAGTTAAATGCTAAATTGGCCTAGAATAATACGGCACCACGGCACCACGCTATATATCACATACTCACCATACTAGCCTCATAATTACATTTGAACAATTAGGCTAAGATAAAGTCAATAGTTGTGGGTATTGACTTTTTGTTTAAGTCAAAGGTCTTTGAGGCCGGGCTTCTGACATGCAATCAATCGTCTGCATCTACACGATAGAAATTACAAATAAACGTTGCAGTCAACCATGCAGTTTAACACACCTTCAATAGTGTTTCATTGTTTATCTTCACAGTCTATTGTATATTTTCTACTTTTTAATTCTATTTTGAGAAGTTCAAATTCTAGTATTGTTTATTTCTACTCTTTCATTTTCTACTTGTGCAATGCCTAGTTTTTTATACTGCTGCAACGCAAAATATTCCCAATTTGGGATCAATAAAGTACCTCTTAGTTATCTTATATTACCTATTTCAGCCACATATGTCGACTGGCCTATTTCCTCACATCTCTTTTGTGATGAAAGATTAAAAAAATTGTCTTTCAGGCCAAAATGTATTGATCCAAAATGTAATATGCTGGATCAATATTTGCTTGGATGCCGCATTTGTCCCCTGGGCCCTTTACTTTGACACATGGTCTCTAAATATGACCTCCAGACCGACCTTCCCATGAAGGCACTCCACTGTGGCCGTCTGCCGGACGTTGCCCACGTGCACGGTGACCTGCGACCCCCGGCGAAACGTCTTGGCGTGGAAGAGCAGGACGATGGCGGCTTCAAACTGACAGCAGATGGTCGGGTTCATCTTGGGACTGACCATCACCATGCCCTGCAACAGCCAATCACACGTCAGTGTCAAAACACACTGTCACGGCTGCACCCAATACTGAGAGAGCTCCATTCGTAACCAAGACATTTGAATATAAATCAACATATGTATGCAGCGCAGATTCTTTTCATTTTGCATGTCTATTCATTATGTTTAAATTCAGATAAAGACACGTTCTCACTAGTTCTATTAGATTTGTACATTATTGTTTCTGGGTGATAACAAAGTGACCAGTTTAAATGAAAGGTTTTATTTCTTTAATATATTTATATTTTGCTGCAAGAACAAATGTGAAGGTCTGAGATCAGTCAGTAGCAGAGCTGTGAAGTCATTACACACAAGTGATGTTACTCAGCTGTGCTCTGAGCTTAAGATGTGCAATATTTCCTGAGTCAAAGAGCTTATAGTATGTTGGATGGAAACGCTACCATGTAAACATTGTAATTATAATTTTAGGAGAGCATGCTAACGTAATGAATCCGCGCCTTATCAGTTCACATTCACTTTCAATTTTCGTTTAGTTAAGGCAACACAGAGCCCAGATGATTCTTTACACAATGGAGTAAAGAGAGAAAAGCGTTGAAGACAAACCATTCATTCTTTAAAACAACTTATTAAATCAATTAAAAGAGATACATGTTTGTAGGATTTAAAGTTTCTTAGACTTTGATTGGTGGTGATCAGGAAGAAGGACCTCAATCTGTGCTCTCTGTTTCCAAACATAACACCACGCATGCACTGTAAAGTCTTAGGGTCCTGTGACCTCTGACCTTGCGCAGCAGCGAGCGGTCGAAGCTCCCCAGAGCCAGCGTGGCGGCCTGCCCGGCTCTCAGCACCCTGCAGGCGGAGCGGTTCCTCTGGATGCTGCCCACCTTCAGGCGCAGGAAGCGGCCCTCGTCTGTCGGACCGACCACCAGCCGCTCGCCCTCCCTGCACACACCGCTGAACACACACATCAGGGTTACTACTGCAACACACACATCAGGGTCATTACTGCTACTTCAAGGCGTGTGTATCTGCACAGTCCACACACACAGCAGCCATACAAAACCGGTTTATTTTAATCCTTAAAAACGTAACTTTACGGAGACATTTTTAAACCTCATATGATCTGTGTTTTGTTCTTACCTGTACAGAGTTCCTCCCACTACTGTCCCAACATCAGGAACTGAGTAGATCTCATCCACCTGCAAACATACACACACACACACACACACACACACACACACACACGGTCACACACTCACGTTTTATATTCAAGGACTTTTCCAAAGAACCCCGGATTCAGTAGGAACCTCAAAAGGCTGTTTATGGGGTAAAATGCAGTTGCCACACAGTGAGTTACAGTGTGTGTGTGTGTGTGTGTGTGTGTGTGTGTGTGTGTGTGTGTGTGTGTGTGTGTGTGTGTGTGTGTGTGTGTGTGTACCTGGAACTCAGTGAGCTGCTGCATCAGCTCCTCCTGCTCCTTGCTGTTGCTCAGTGGAGGGAGGATGTTCAGGAAAACCTTCAGCAGCTCCAGACTCTCTCCAGACACACTGGACAGGGTGAAGATGGGCGTGATGCTGCGCACACACACACACACACACACACACACACACACACACACACACACACACACACACACACACACACACACACACACACACACACACACACACGCTGTCACTACACCAGGTGACGTTGGTGCTCTGGCTCTGCTAGACCCATATACACATGCTTTTAAACCTAAGTGAGTAATACCGACAGACAGCGACTGAATTTGTATTTATGTGAACAAAATAGAAGCTGTTGTATTTGGAATCTTAGCAGTGTTTGTACCCACTATGCCGATTTAGTGAATTATGCAGTATTCACAATACAGTATTTGCAATACATGTACCCACCATTCAGACTGCAGTATTTGAAGTATTAATAGCAGTTTCAACAGACTTTGTACCGACCTTGCAATCTAAGTGAACGGCTGAGGTAATAATATTAGTAGTGTTGTAACTTGCATGCAGATTGAGTAACAGTATTAGTAGCAGTATAAGCAGTATTTGTACTCGCCACTCCGACTGGGTGAACTGCTGCAGTAGTAGTAGTATTAGTAGTACTTGTACTCACCACTCAGACTGGGTGAACTGCTGCAGTATTAGTAGTAGTATTAGTAGTACTTGTACTCACCACTCAGACTGGGTGAACTGCTGCGCGGCGGTCACAGCATCATCAGCCCCAGACACCATCAGAGGGATCTTGTTGCAGCCCGGCTGCTTCAGGAGTCGCTCCAGCTGACGGACCGTTCTCTCCACGGTGCCGCGGGAGCACAGGTCCACTTTACTGACCACGATGAAGATGGGAACTTTCAGCGCCATGGCGAGGCCCAGGTGCTCCCGGGTGGTGCCGGCTGGACGGAGGAGAGCGGGAACACTGTGAGCATGCTGGCATCAGAATAAAGGACTTCATTACCCAGAAACCAGCTGGCAGCTACCAGGAGAGAATGATATTTTGATATTTGATATACTTTATTAATCCCGGTGGGGAAATTGTTTCTCTGCATTTGACCCATCCTAGTGTTAGGAGCAGTGGGCTGCCATTTTGAACAGCGCCCGGGGAGCAGTGTAGGGAACGGTGCCTTGCTCAGGGACACCTCGGTAGCACTTGGTCTTGCCGGGACTTGAACTGGTGACCTTCCAGTTGCCAAGCCAAGTCCCTGTGGACTTCGCCACCACCGCCAGAATCTCACGCAAACAGCGGTTTTATGTGTCAAGTTATTTTATTTTTTGTATTACTTATTGTTTATTTGTATGCTTGTATTCTATTTGAAATCAGCAACTCATAGTTTGTTATGAAGTCAAGTCTAAAAATGCTTTTAGGTTCTTCTCAATTATACACTATTAAGACACAAGGGTTACAGGGTTTCTGCAAGGCTCAGTTTTGTTCATTTAAATGTAAGAATGTTAAGGTATTTTTAATTTCTGTTTCAAGAACATATTGGCAAAGTATGTTTGAAAACCACTAGTTAGTTATATGAATGATTTATTATTATAACCCATTCTATCAGTACTTTCCAGCAGGATTTTCATGATATATCTAATGAATTGAATGCAGCCTGGAACACGTGGCATGAAATGGATTGTGTAACTATTTTTAAAATCCTGATTCCTCCTAAAATCTTAATTTATCTATTTTATGATCTTTCTTTCCCATATTTAATAATTGACTGAGTTCTAATAATAAACCCGCTCTCGCTCAGAATAATCTCATTCAAACACGGATCACTTCTGACCTCTAGTGGTGACTTTACTGTATTGTTCATTTCTCCTCCAGCATGATGGATATATGGTATTGAATGTTTAGGGACGATTTGGAATAAAAGCTAAAGGCACTTCTTACATATTGATAGTGAATATAATCACCAGTTCACCTTTGTGAGGTGGGTATGGAAGACAGGGGATATATTTCTGTGCACATTGTATTAAATTGATCATTTCATTTGTCATTAAATTAAGATTTTGAATGCATTTTTGTTCTCCGCAACTTATTTTTGGACAGCGCGTCAGACAAAGGAAACCAGGCCCTCGGCCGCTGTTTTCCTGAAGTCGCTGCAAAAATGTAAACTTTCGTATTAAAGTGCAATACTAGTGTGCATGTAAACATAGTCAATGTCTACTCTATACTAACACACCATGGCAGAAGAAGTCATATCTCCGACCCGAGAGGTACCCAGAACGTCTTTAAAATCAATGTTGTGATTTCAAGTTTAAAGGCTTTTATTGCCATGTGTACATACTGTAGCTACAGTGCCGTTATGTCGATGACAATCTTAGGTCACATACTTATGTAAATATAATACCTTGATTTATATCTTGTTATTGCTAATTTGTAAATTCAACATGTATATTTTCTACTTTCTTGTTTCTTTTAATTTGTATAGTACAATGCCGTGTCTTTTGATGCTGCTGCAACACAAGCATTTCCCAAATTGGGATCAATAAAGTACTATCTTATCTAATCTTATCCTCCAACAGTGCAACACAATAAAACAGATAAAATAGTGCAAGTAAATCAAATAAAAAAAATGTTGAATAAAATATAAATTAATAAATAAATTGAAAAAAATTGAAATAAATTGAATAGAATGTCTCTGCTTCCTGTGTGTAATGTGTGTGTGTGCAGCTCACTTAGGGTTGGGTACCGAAATCCGGTTCCGGTTCGGAACAGTTTCCAACATTTCGATTCCATCGGTATCGTTTAGAAGTGTTAGTTTCGGTTCGGCTTATCGATTCCTAAGGAAATGCATCTCGCCGCTTTCTGTACTGTTAGACGGGGACGGGGCGTGTAGCGAGCACAGTGGCAGGTTTGGGAAGCAGAACTCGGTTCAGACTAGTAAGAACAAATAACAATTGTTCGGTAGCCTACCCGGATTTATAAGTTGTGAGGACAGGAGGACCGCAGCTCTCTCTCTCTGCTCCGGGTCAGCGTCTCTCTCTCTCTCTCTCTCTCTCTCTCTCTCTCTCTCTCTCGACACACACACAGCGGCTCCGCTTCCCGTTTAACAGCCTCATCTTTGTCAACCTTTCTTATGTTCTTTCTCTCTTTCTTATTGTATTCAATAACCGTAACAAAATGAAACAGTATTAAGTGATTTGTAAATAGGAATACAGATATGACTTAATGTTTTCATAAATATATTTTTCTGCCGGTGAAAATGGCAGTGATTTTGTTTCTTCCTGTGTGTAAAGTGTGTGCGGCTCACCGATGCCGGTGTTGGCGCTCACCACCAGCATGGCGAAGTCGGGGCAGTAGCTGGTGAGGCCGAAGATGGTCGTCTTCAGATACTTGTGGTGCCCGGCCAGGTCGATGAAGGTGATCATCTTAGAGGAGCTCTCACAGATCTGCTCCGCGGTCCGAGACTCGCTGTAGTTCACGACCTGCAACACAACACAGGTCATCAGACTCTTTCACATAACTCTCAAACTTTGGAACAGCTTCCAGTGTCATCATCATATATTCATCAGATTGGATATCCCCAGGTTTAATATTTAAAAAGTATGTATTAAACCTGGGGGCAATCCATGTGTAGCTTGACAAAGGAAGCATTCAGTGTATACAATTATATTAAACTGTTTGTTTCATATTGATATTTTGTATATGTTAAAGGTAAGTTTGAGAAACCGGCTCGAGATACACTTGTTATATTCCATGGAATGCTCTTAACATCCCGATAGCAATGAATATCTCAAGTGCTTTGACAAAAAATCCATAAAAAAATGTATCTGTGGAAGCCGTGGCGCTGTAAAAAGCACGACCAATCATCTGAGCCGGCCCGGTTAAAGTAACTGGATGGCCTCCCTGCCTGTCAGCCTTCCATCGGGGCACAAACTTACCTCGTGCCCTCATTGGTCATGTGCGCGTTCCTGTGTGTTGGAGGAGGGGCTCTGTGAGGAAGTGGCAGATTTTTTCCGGTTGTGTATTTTCAAATTCTAGCGATCTCGAGCTGGTTTCTCCAAAATTACCTACCCCACTTTTAAGGTTTAAGTTTGAACACTAAACACTTAACAATCTGTGTAAATTAAATGTATTTTACTTTATTTCATACAAATTGAACTAGGTTACTGTTTGAATCTTATGAAGAAAAAACATATTAGAAATGAAATCATTAATTAAGCTGCAAACTGCATCTTGAGTTTGGTTTTTGTGTTTCCTGTTTTATTTTGTAGTAAACTTCCTTTTGTCTTGTCTTGTTTCACTTCCTGTCGTTTTCCCGCCCTTAATGATTGTCTGATTCTTTCCACCTGTGTGTGTCTTGTAGATGTGATTGGTCTGTGTGTATATGCCTGTCTTTCCCAGTGATCTCCTTTAGTTTGTCGTCACCTTGGTGTCTTTCTGCTCCTCACAGTTTCTTCACGCTTTGTTCTTTGTTTTGCCACTTAGCCTTTGTATTACCTTAGCTTAGCCTGTTACCTTAGCTTAGCCTGTTACCTTAGCTTAGCCTGTTACCTTAGCTTAGCCTGTTACCTTAGTTTAGCCTGTTACCTTAGCTTAGCCTGTTACTTTAGTTTAGCCTGTTACCTTAGCTTAGCCTGTTACCTTAGCTTAGCCTGTTACCTTAGTTTAGCCTGTTACCTTAGCTTAGCCTGTTACCTTAGCTTAGCCTGTTACCTTAGCTTAGCCTGTTACCTTAACTTAGCCTGTTACCTTAGCTTAGCGTGTTACCTTAGCTTAGCCTGTTACCTTAGCTTAGCCTGTTACCTTAGCTTAGCCTGTTACCTTAGCTTAGCCTGTTACCTTAGCTAAGCGTGTTACCTTAGCTTAGCCTGTTACCTTAGCTTAGCCTGTTACCTTAGCTTAGCCTGTTACCTTAGCTTAGCCTGTTACCTTAGCTTAGCCTGTTACCTTAGTTGTGGGTTGACCAGTTTATTGTAGCAGCTTTTTATGTTAATAAAGTTATTAAGAACTGCCTCCATTTTGCTCTGTGTGTGGGTCTACAGAACATATAGCTATAGATAGATATGTATATTCAAATTACAATAGTAAACTTTATTGATCCCATGTTGAAATGTCACAATCAACCTGGAAGTGTGTAAAAAAGCATCTCCTTTACCAGCATCATCAATACGTTGATTCACAGCTATTTAAGTAACTTTGATGATCATGCTTTGGACCTTTTACTTAAGTGAAAACAAAAAGTGTGGATTTTATTTAAATGTATTGTCTGGTGTTTTTAGATATTCTGTACTTTGATATTAACGCTTCAACTGTCTCTGCCCGTGGTGTAAAGGAACCTGATAGTCTTTAAAAGTATAAGACCTTAGTTTTAGTCATTTTCTGGTGGCGAAACTCCCCCAGGTGGCAACCTCTTACACATAGCCACCCCGCCCCCCCCCCCTCTCTCCTTCAGTGTCTCTCTCACCTCTCCTTTGCTGTTGAAGCCGAGGATCTCGAAGCTGATGCTGGAGGTGCGTCCGGTCTGGATCTCGTGCAGATGTCTGAAGAGGTTGAGCCGCGCTCGGCCTCGCCCGTTGTCCAGCTCGCCCTGCGTCAGGACGCCCAGCAGCGTCGACTTCCCCGAGTCCACGTTCCCCAGAACCGCCACCCGCAGGTCCAGGAACTGCCCCAGTCCAAAACAACATGACGCAGGAGAGGGGTCACAGTCTACTCTCTACTACAAGCCTGTTTAAAAAGAAGGCCTGCTGCTGCCTGCAGGTGAGGTACATTTCAGGGGAGGTTAGGGATGGGTGACATGGAGAGAATCAAATATCACACTGACACCAATCTATACACACAACGTCTACTGCGAGTCTGTCCGTCCTGGAGAGGGAGCCTCCTCTGTTGCCTCTCCAAGTTGTATACCATTAAGTGTGGGGTTTCTTGGTGAGTTTTTCCTCGTTTGCTGCAGGTCTAAGTACACACTGTGAAGCACTCTATATATATAAAAATCAAACTTGATAGATTTATTGGTCATTAATATCAATATTGCAACAGTCATAGGTTTGACTGGTGCTTTCCAAAAAGAATTACTCAATGAAATGTTGATTGAAAAATCATTAGTTAAGTGGATATAATGACTAAGCGGTAGAAAGGCTAATATAGAAGCACTAAAACTAACGCTTATGCTATATTACGATATTAGAAATGAGATGATATCTAGTCTCATATCACAGTATCGACATGATATTGCTCCGCCCTAGGTGAGGTTTGTTCACGTTGTCGTCCTTTTGAATGTTTTAGGGCCTTTTCACAGTGTTTAGACTAAGTAAGACTCAGTGTGGACGATACAGCCGCATCATCACACTTTTGAGGAGGTGGTACGGTTCTAAATGTAATCTAGAGCTGGTTGTTTGTGGCGTAAACGATCACCTCGCAAATAATTATTGCAATCTGAGAAATAATGTGATGTCTGACCTGAAATGGCTTCTTGATATTTGAGCAGATAGGAGCTTCTTCTGGCGTTTTTATTTTGTGTACGTTAAGATAAGATAAGATAAGATGAACCTTTATTAATCCCCGAGGGGAAATTCAGTTGTACAAAAGCAGCAACAGGGTAAGCGTGAAAAATAGTACAGCAAAGATTCACACAGATCAATAAAATCTAAAATCTAAAATGACGTTATTGCTTTGACACATCCAACCAATGAGAGGAGAGAACGTTCTCACCTGGCTTTCAGTTCGACTCATCCCAATTTAGACCGGAGTAAACGCACTAAAGGTTTAAAAGCCTTTTTCAGCTCATACAAAACCTGGAAGACGGACTCACCTGCTGATCATCGGGAACTTTTCGGACCAGGACTTCTGCGATTTTACGAGTATTCCTGTCCAAGTCGTAGTCCACCTCTCTCTCTCGGAGGAGAGTAATGTCCGCACCGACTCTGATGAGACACGGAAACCAGATCAGACCTCTTACAAAACACTTGACACCATCGTCCACCATTTTCCAAAGTAGATCATCAGTTTGGAGAATATTTTATTACTTGGCTGTTTGAATTTATTTTAGTGCACAAATGAAAAACGGATGTGAAACCTGCAGGAGGTCAATCACAGTAAACAAATCAGTGGCTCCTTTTATTTGTATCAATACAACAAAAATGAAATGCACAAAAAAGAGTTTGATAGAAAAGGGATATTCTATTTCCGACATTACCCTCATGGTAACCAAATGACTCCATCTTACCAAATCAGACTTGTTAATCGTCTGATTCTTTTCTTACAAACCAGCCAAAAGTGCATTTCTTTTTAACACACACTTCCCAAAAACTGGCACTCTAAGGGTCGCAGATTAAGCTAAGGATCACATTTCAAGAAATCTTCGAGAGCAGGTGCCGTTCATCAGACTGAAACGAGAAATTAACGACAATTGTGTCTACTGAGTGAAACACTAACGGACCGCACAAGAAAAAAAGTAAGAAAAACTTTAGGATAAAAGCCGCAAATGTTCTTTTATGTGAGACTTTCGGCTTTCCTTATTTTTAGAGTTCACAAAAACCTTTTAAACTTGTATATTTTAGAGATACCTTTCCACCCAGAGGTGCTGATACAGACTCAAATCAACGATACTTTTGTCTACTAATGGGAGAGTTTGGTGAATTTAACTGGACACACTAACTAACAGACTCTGAAATCACGTGACCTACTTCTCTGCCATCCTCTTGAGGGTCTTCAGCGAGGCCCTCATGTCGGCCTCGCTCAGGCCCACCAGCAGCCCGTTGTCCTCCACTCCGATCTGATACACCGCCTCGCCGCGGCCCTCCTGAAGACGCCACTTCAGCTGCGTGGCCAGGTGCTCGAACCGGTACTGGGTGGGGTTCACCAGCTTCAACTACACAGAGATGGCAAAAGTACACACATCCTTCACTCAAGTAGAAGTACAGATACTCGTGTTCAAAAATACTCTGGTAGAAGTACTGACTAAACTTCTTTACTCAAGTAAAAGTAAGGAAGTATGAGCTTTGAAGTGTACTTCAGTAGAAAGTACCCATAACTACCAGCTGTTTTAAAGAGTACCTGACCTCCCTTTATATTAATAGAACAATAATGTCATTGTTAGCTAATGAATGTTTCCATGCCGACCGACGGCAACATGACAACGTTTCCATTGGTCCCTCTTCTTTAGAGAAGACCAGGAAGTGATGGATACACGGATCGTGTTCAAATCAATAGGCACGCAATGACTCTAAAGAATAATGATCACGCACCAAACACACATTCAAACTAAAGTAAATATCCACAGAGCCTGACTGATCAAACATGTGGGGCTGCAACAGAAATGTATTAATAGATTTGTCTAAACATCAGAAATATGTTTGTATTACTGACACTAACATCTACACATTTCCTGTGAGTTTTGACCACCTCATTTATTTGTACCCTGTAAAATCAAAAAAAATGTATGACCAAATTAAGACCCTTTTTTATTCTGTGTTTAACCTAAAAGACAAAAAGAAAATAAGTAGCAGATTTAATCCCTAAAATATTGATGTGGGCCTCAAATATCCACTTAACACTATAAAATACAAATATTACAAATATATCAAACATCAAATATGTTATTCAAAAAAGATTTATATATGTTGTGTGTGTGTGTATATATAAATGCAATTGCAATAAATAGTATAATAACTATTATTATTATTTCATGTGATTATTATCATAGAATATCAAGTACTTTAGTGGTTAATGGAACTAAAATCATAGTGAGATTTGCTGGTTTTAAGATTGAAGGTAATGTGAAGTCTGTCCTGAGGGTGACACTAAAGGAAAGGTCATATGTTAATAACATTTTAATATATTGAGATCTTGGTCCAGACAAACGTGTGCAACAGAGTAGACGGACTGTCAGCTGAAGATGTTTTTATACAGCTGTAGCAGAATAAAACTTTTAAGGCTCTGTAACAGCGTTTTGTTGATCATGTTTCCCTCCTAACTTCAGCACAGTCCTGTTAAGATAAGAGAGACCGTAAACAGAGAGGACCGAGGTACAAAGTCTGTTGTGGTTTTTATGGAACATTTTTATGGCAAGAAACAAGAGTCATAGCTTAACGAGCTTAAACCAAATTAAAGTGGTCAAATATAATGGAATATAAATAAAGGAAAAATTGTTTTAAAGTTAAATTCAGTCAGTAGTGTTTCCTGCATGTTTTAATAACACATATCATTAAATGTAATACCTGTGTTATGATCATACTGTCCTGTATGGAAGACATCGAAAAGCCAGTATGGATTTTAAGAATTGTTTGTTTATTGACATTTATTACATCCCATTTTTGTCGGTAATTCCCAGAAGAGCTGCACCCCAAATCTGTCCCGACAAATCATCTCGTTCAGCATTCAGAGAGGAATTACAGAAGTAGATGTACATTCAGCGTGTTCAGCGGTTCATAGTTGAAGTGCAAAGCCTGCAATAGACTAAATCAGAGCAGTAAATAAAGAGTTAGTTACCTTGTACTCAATGTTTCCTTCTTCAGCCTGGAAATAGTGGAGAGAAAGAAGACGTATGAGGACAACAGACAAATGGTTAAAGGACTCAACTTAAAATGTAAACATGAAAAGCGCAAAAAAGTATATGCTCCCTTAATTGAGCGTTCTGTCTGACAAATAGTTCTGCAATCAATAATCATGATCAAGTAATTTTGTATATATGATTCTGAAATGGGACATTACACACAATAAGTACTTTTACTGTTGGTACTTTTAGTATATTTTGATGCTGCTGTAATTTTGATGCCAGTAGTTTTACTTAAAGTTAGATTTTGAATGCACTTTTACTCTAGTAAAGCATCTGAATACTTCTTCCAGCCCATCAGTAGTTGGCTTGAGAGAGATTGATGAAGTCTTGTGCAATAAACATGCAATGTGCAACACAAACACTTATTTGCAATTTGACTGGTGCTATAATTACTTCATGTAAAAAATACATATTTTCATAATTGTCCCTAACTTTTTTTTTTTATTAAAGTCGCAATACTTTAATATGCAATGTGTCACTTGGTTGTACTTACATTGATGCTACTAGCCATGGTTGTGTACTTATTTGTCTTTATTTTATTACTTATGTGTGCTTTTCCTTATTATCGCATGCCTTTTTTCTACCTGCTATGCCACTTTTGCTGTAACACTGTACATGTCCCTGCTGTGGGACAAATAAATGAATTCTGATTCTGGTTCCTTAAGTAAAAGTAGAAGTACCAGAGTGTAGGAATACTCTGTTACAAGTAAAAGTGCTGCACTCAAAATGTACTAAAGTAAAAGTACGAAAGTATTTACATCAAAATATACTTAAAGTACCAAAGGTTCTCATTGTGCAGATTGGTCCATTTCAGAATAATACGATTTGTTTTATAATTATTGATCATTAAAGTGTTCTCAAAGCTGCAGGGTAGCTTGTGAATTTACTCCAGGTGAAACAAAATCTGATTTAAGAGTTGATTATATTTTAAATCATTAATCCAGATCTGCAAAGTAACTAAAGGTAGGCTATTAGATACATGTAGTGGAGTAGAAGTACAAAGTAGAATAACATGGAAATACTCAAGTAAAGTACAAGTATATCAACATGTTACTTAAGTACAGTACTCGAGTAAATCTACTTGGTTACTTCCCACCTCTGTGTATCAGTAGTTAGCTTTAAACTAGCAGGGTTTACTGCAGCACTATTAGCTTTGTTGCTACTTTAGCAGGCTTGATGTCCCGGATGTTAGCTACCTCCGGTGGGAAATACGGTGGTGGTGTTTTGTTGTTCCTGATGTTCTTTTTATTCCGTCTTTTCCTGCCTCGTTTGCCTCTTTTCGTTCTCGACTTTTTCGACGTTTTCTTCCCGGTATTCCCGGAGCCCTGTCCGTGTCTGGTGTGTCCGGGCGACACTGCACCATTCCCGGATAAATCCACCATCATGGAGCTCAGGATGCCACCGAGAGCAGTGTGAACTCACGGTGATAATATAACCTGTAGTAAGAATAATAAATCTCCTCTTTCTGTCATTGCATCTATGAAAACACACGGCCTGCCTGCGTGAAAAAGCTGCAGCGGAGGATGCTCTCTCCTCAGCATCACAACAAGACACCAGGAAGAGCCGATTTGAAGCCGATTTCTGTGAATGGACGTAGTGGCCAAACGGTGGTACTACAACTTCAGTGACGTAATTTTGACATTTAGAAAGTGCAGCATTGACTTGCATTGGGAAAGAGTAGTCTGTAAATCAGCATATAATTATTTTTTAACTCAATAAACTACCCAGCACGAACACTTTTACAGTCCTTATTCAAATTATTAGGGTCTAAACGTTTTAAATGGGCTAAAAGTTGAACCCAGAGTTATTTTATCCCTTCATTTGACTGAGCCGAGAGCAGGAGGCGGGGCTTAAGGGAAACTCCACTGCGCATGCTCTGTGGGCCCGCTGATCCGGGTACTTTCTGAATCTACGGTCGCTTCCTTTTGGGCTTCATGCGCCACTGAGCCACTCTCATAGAAATGAACCGGTCACCGCCTCCAACGCGTATCCAGCTTCTTTACTTTTCCTCTTTATTTAAGCACTTAGAGCCCCAGGAAATGCGCTATATAAATAACATGCGTTGTTATTATTTATTCAAGAACATATATGGTCATCATATCTTGTTTTTCAATGTAAATACTGCTATATTCTGCTATATTTTACTATATTTTTAAAAGTTTTAACGTTATTAAAGTTTTCTATCTGTGTTTTACATTTTTTGTTTTATTTATGCACCACAACACCAAGTCAAATTCCTCGTATGTGCGTATGTAATCGCATCTGATTCTGATGTGGTTTTCAGAGATGCAGTTTGTTCCTGATTTGTACTTTTTGGAGGTAATGTCAAATTATATTACGTGTACAATGTGGAGAATGTTGCTGTGATTACGCCAGATTCAATGGCATTACATTTCCCTTAAAGTAGTTTTGAAGTAAAATATTTGGACACCCTGTGAAACATAGCTCTACAAACGCGACTACAGCTCTTACTATGAGCTCAGAAATATTTGATGTGGGGTTAGCAACCAAACAGAAATGAATTGTAGAGACTGGACTGAAAACACACACCAACTATTGTCTGAAATCCATCAGAAAACCAGTGTGGATGTCTGACATGGAATTGAATCTTTTACCTCAATTAAAAATGACTCGACTAGACATTACTTTAACAGGACCATGTACTTTATTTAATTAACGTGAATGCAAACAAGCAAGAGGGAATACACAGTTAAAAGACTGAGGTAAGAACATGAATAGGTGAGACATCAAAACTCAATAACCAAATGATTGAATAACTATAACACTGTTGACAATCAATCATTAACCGAATGGTAAATATATCTTTAAATCCACAGCTGTAAAAGAAGTAGGATATCATATCAATCAGAGTTTATGGATCCTTTATTGTCATTCAGCAACACAGTGTTAACAAAACAGTTGTTATCCATTCATTCTCAAAAATTACAAAACAAAAAATAAGTGCATTCCTGTACATTTTCAGAAAGAATTGATAAATCTTGAGTCCATTAAATGTCAATACAAGTTTCAAAAAGTGACTGATAAAAGTCTAAACCAGAGATATTTAGTTTTTTGTCAGTATAATGTAATTTATATTTGGGAAGCTGGAACCTGCAATCCATGGTATTAGTGACTCTGTCAGTATTCTAGTACCTTAGAGGTCGAAGAAGTACTCAGATCTTGTACTTTAGTAAAAGTACCAGAGTATGTAATACTCTGTCACAATTAAAAGTCCTGTGTTCAAAATCTTACTCAAGTAAAATTAAAGATGTTGTGAAGGGGTACAACCTTATTTTTCGTGGCTAAACCTGTCTCTGCGGTCCTATCTGGGTCTCGTCTTGCTGCCTCCCTGAAGGCTCCCAGAAAAAGGGTTCCAGATCAAATGTACCAGAAGTAATGTGGTATAATTGGAAAATAAACTGTTGCCCCCCCCATTTTATTTCTTAGGTACCATCTAGTCGGTGTTCTTAGTTAAATAAACTAATTGTAATGGTCAGTCATACATCCAATGCAGCCCCTTCACAGTTCTCACATTTTTTAAAATAAAAATACTTTGTCCATATCAACGTCTATATAGATTAACTGGCATTGACACTCAAATAATGTACAACTCAAATAAGTAAGATCTTAAAGGAAAACTGAAATATGCAGAACAATTGCATCCCTAGTCCAGCAATAAATCGATGTTAATTATCACTACATTGTCCTGCATAATAAAAAAACACTGATCAAATACGGTTTCTCTTCAAGAAGCCTTAAAATTATAACAAGTCAAACAAAAGCAACTTTTTTTCACCAAATATTAAGGAAAAATATGTAAGTTTAGAACACAAATGATAAATCAAATTCAGATAACATTTCAACTGAATATGTAATTTTATTTCAATTAATGACTTCTAGCTAATCTTGTCATTTAAGAATGAATAAGCCATTTATTTTTATTTTTATACAATAGATTGGCATACCCGTATTGACCGCTTTGCCTATTTTAGTATGAACATTTTGTTTGGCATGTTTACGTGTAAATATATATATACACTGTATGTTATCATATTGTTGTCAATGCTTTAGTTGCATTGCTCAACATGCTGATCTCAAAGATCAGGCCGTTTGATTGACAGTAGGTCTGACGATGATCAGAGGGGCAGCATTATTGCCTCCATCATTACTACAGGGACTTAATATTAGGTAGAGTTTCTCAGTGAAGCTGCAGCCAGTGAAGGAGTAGATCAGAGCTGCAGTATCTACGTCATAAAAGGAGACCAGACCCTCCTCATAATCCACAAACAACCCCACCTTCTGAGGCTGAGACTTCAGAGAGAGACGGACTGACGGAGAATCAAGAGCTCTGTACTCATTTCCATTTCTCAAACATATAGTCCAGTAACCGTCCTGAGGCCTCATGTTGAACTCTCCCTTCCTGTTGATCGACTCTCTGGCCACTCCTATATTCCATTTAGGCTTCCCTTGAACATGAACCTCGGAGTAAAATCTGCCTGAAGAGAAACTCTGCCCTCCCAAAACAAAATTATAATGAGAAAATCTCTCTGGATTGTCTGGAAGATTCTTCTTTACATCACCAAGACTCACTTGTTTCCTATCAGGAGACAGGATGAGTTCAGGGTGTGCTGTATCAGGATCAAGAGTCACATCCACTGCGTACTTCTGGACCCTCTTCAGCTCAGCCTCACCGAGCAGCTTCTTCATCTCTTTATCAAGGGTCTCCTCCAGCTGGATCAAGACCCCCTCCGCAGTTTTCTCATATGAAGGTACATGGACGTTGATCTTTGTCCAGTCCTTTGTGGGTGGAACATCTTTCAGCAACGGGAAGCTTCGGAGAACATGGAGGTGGTCTTCTGAGCGTGTGACCTGCCCCACGTCAGTGTTTCTCTTCTTCAGATCTGATGTTTCCTGTTTCAGCTCTTTGATGAGGCCTTCAGCCTGTTTCTGTGTTGCTGTCATCTTCTCTCCTATTGTTTTGTAGAGCTCATTCAGACCTCTCTCAAGAAACTTGATCAGAGAAGTGAAGACCTGAGCACCTTCTGATAGCTCCATGTGCGCATTTTCTGTACTACACTTTACTGAGTGTTTGATCGCCTCAATCTTTACTCGTCTCTTCTGGATCATGTCCTGAATTTTAGCCTCTGTCTTCACCAGCTCAACCTTTTTGTCTTCATATTCATCTTTCAGAGGAACAAACTCATGCATCTTGTGGTCTAAAGCAGAGCAGTGCAGACAGACAAATGTCTGGTCGGTCTTACAGAACAGCTCCAGAGGTTTGTCGTGCTTCGGACACATCCTGTCTTCCAGGTTCTCCACAGGGTCGATCAGCTGATGTTTTTTCAGACCGGACACATTGAAATGAGGCTCCAGGTGAGTCTCACAGTAGGAGGCCAGACACACCAGGCAGGACTTCAGGGCCTTCAGTTTGGTTCCAGTGCAAAACTCACAGGAAACGTTTACTGGTGAGAACGATTGTTGCTGTGACCGTTTGCGGTTGGCTTTCTGTTGAGCCGACTTTCTGAACTCACCAACCATCTCAGAGAACAAAGTGTTGACCCTCAACAAAGGTCTTATTTTAAAACCCTCATTACACAGGGGACATCTGTTATTATTATTATCCCAGGCTGCAGTGATGCAGGTTTTGCAGAAGTTGTGTCCACATGGTGTGCTGACTGGATCCCTGAACACATCCCTACAGATGGCGCACCGAAACTGCTCTTCGGATAGCAGGCAGCTGACAGAAGACATGTCTGAGAACAAAAGTCAAAGTATTATTAAAGAAGACATATTATGCGAATTTAACGATTTCTTATTGTATTTAGTGTCTCTACTGTGACATGTCTCCATGCTTTAATGTTCAAAAAGCTCTTTATTTCTCTCATCCTGCCTGTGCTGCAGCACCTCTTTTCACCCTCTGTCTGAAACCAGAGTCCAGTCTGCTCTGATTGGTTAGCTAGCCGGCTCTGTTGTGATTGGTCAACTGCTTAGAGATGTCCCGCCCCTTAGCCTATCACGTACAATGTGTTGGAGCTCTAGCCAATAGAGATGCGAATGTTACATGTGATGTCACTATGTTCAGGAATCAAACAAATAAGTCCAATGGAGGCGTTGCAGGCAGTGGGGGGGTGTGTGGGAGAGAAACTCCCTCTGGAGGGAACACAGGGACTTTAACCTTAGCAGACCATTTACATGCACACAAACCTAGGCCTATATGACACACTACAGGAAAGGAAAAACCCAAAACCATATTAGGGCCTCATTTAAATATTTCGTTACACACATATTTCAAGTCAAAGTCAAATCTGTATAACGAATAAAGTATGATTACTGCATTAAAAATAACTTTGTAGGTATTTTTAACTCAACTGAAAAGTTACTTCAACTGATGTAACTTCCTGTTTGTTTATAGCTGTACGTTTTGTGTTAATCCTGGTTGTTTAATCTCAGTAAATATTATGAGCTGTACTCACCAGTATTTGAGTAAAGTGCTGAGAAAGAACTGACAAACAGTTTAATCTTCCTTCAGACAGAAAATCCAGAGACGTGTCTCTACTGCAGCTCTGACAAACGATAAGTTTCATTTATGGAAAGTGACGTTACAGCTCTCCTCCCTCCAGTGTTGCTCCTCCTCTTAGAGCAGCTCTGTGTTTCTCCTTCAGGGTTAGTCAGGACTAAAGCTACTGACATCTGGGCACAAGATAGGTTTAACATTTAGAAATACTTTTAACATATTTTCTTAAAGCCACTAGGACGGTTGTCTCAAAAAAATATATATCTTAGATTCAGAAAAGACCAACAGTGCTTTTGTTGGCCTTTTTCTGTAGTTGTTGCTCAATCATACCAGGAAGTAGTCTTGTGTGCAGTCAGTGAAAGCCTTTAACAAACTCTTCTCTCTATGTGTGATGTAATGCTGATATCTAGTGGCCAAAGCAAGGTAAACACATCCACACTGAGAACACCTCTGTGGCATAGAGACCAGAGGCCTATACTACGAAGCAGGATTTTCGCTTAGCCGGCTAACTTCAGGGAAAACTCCGGCTTTCCGGTCCTACGAAGCTGGTTCTCTTTTTAGCAGGCTAGATCTCCATGGTAACTTATGATGTGCGGCTAACCTGCTCCGAAGAAGGTTAGGTTGCAGGCTAAGAGATCAACTCAGAGAAAGCACCGCCTGCTGACCAATCAGAGCTCAGTGTGCGGAGTTTAAAGCGATCAAGTCATATTACAGGAGAAAGGAAATACAGAAAAGCTGCCGTTGCAGGAAAGACGGCCGGCAAAAATCACCGACTGTGTGAACGTGAACATTAATAGAATATCACCTCCATCTTCAGAGCAATCTGACTATTATAACATTAGCGTTAAGAAGGCTTACTTAAATATCTGCCACAACATAAGTACACTGAGTGCAGACGTCGATGTGTCCCATTATCATTCATATCACATCATAATGTATCATATATCTCCTTATCTGAGTCAGCTGAGCCGTATCTGGCCGTTCAACACTCACAGTGTCACATACTGTATGCAGAATTATTATTTTAAGCAACACATTAAGTTGACGAAACACTCGAGACAAATGTCATTAAAGTCAGATCGTGTTTTAGAGGAGGCAGTGATATCATAAACCTCTTAATGTACGCATTCAAACACTTTTTCTTTTGCCAGCTGTATTCACCTTGCAGGTGCAGCTCTGTGGCTTTGATCCTGGTCAAGTGTTTAAGTCATGGATGTTTAAAGTTTAACTTCTTCATATTTGACTAGTATTAAAGTTTACTTTTCATTCAGGAAGTATGACGCTGCGCTGTCAGTGCGCTTCTCCATGTTTGTGATTGGTCGAATGCTCCAAATACCACCCCTTTCATGTGAACGCGCACCTAACTAGATAGGACACGGCTGGCCTGAGCGATCCACTTTAAAGAAAAAAAGTACATTTACTATATAATATTTACAGTATTTTTGCACATTCAGAAAATACATGCAGATGTACATAAAATAAAAATTATTACCTGTAATTAAATATGTAACTCGTAATATAAAACGGTATTACTATTATAAAACTTTAAGATATTTCTTTGTAATTTGAAGGTAAACATAAAACTGTAAACAAAAATATTCGATATTCGATTGAATCCACCACAAACACAAAATATCCAATGTTGAAACAAAAGTAAATAAATATGTTTTCATGAAATTCCTAACTTACTATATTGTAAACATCTACAGTTGACAATATCATTTGAAAAAATAAAAAACATAGAAAGTGGAGAAATCTCTACAGGGAGGACCAAGGTTTAAAACACACAGTTATTTACTCAACAATAAGTCACAGTTATCCTTGTTTTATTTATGAGTTATGCTGCTGTGGGTTTTTTCCATTGGTCAGTATACAGTAATAAGCCTTATAGTCTTACATGCAGTATAATGTATGGTTTTAAATTACATTTAAATAAAAAATTAAATAAGCAACTTCCCAATTTACAATAATATCCTATAAAAGGTCTGATGTCAGAGTGGGCTGGGCTTGGATTCGGATTCTGGCCGACAGCCAGAGCTACGGCACTTGAAATAGAATTCAGCCATAACACGGCAGACAAGTCAGGCATGTTTGGAATGAGTCCACAACACTTCTGATTGGTTAATATAAACGTCACATTTGAAACATCGACGTCAGTTTGAGCGGGTCTCCTGCGGAGCTACATGCTGTCTGTATGTATGCTCCAGGAGTTTATGGATTAATATCAGGATCGTTTTACATCTACACATTAAATATGAGCATCGGGACGTCAACAGAGAACAGAAGACTTGATATCTGGTGAGTCCTACAACTGTAATGGAGTTAAACATGTATTTAGATAATCCTTAGTTTGTGAATGTTTTATTTTTTATTTAACGTTACGTTTCTTCTTCTAGTTCAGTGAGTTTTGGTCGTACAGTGATGAGACTCAGCTTTCATATGATATGTTGTTTGTGTAGATAGCATGAAGTAGAAAATATCGCTTTTGTCAGTCATGTGCTAAAGTAGCGTTTTCTCCGTTAGCCCGTTTTCGCTAAGTGCTGATTTAGAGCTTGGTGTAGACTTGTGTTTCGTTTAGGTAAAAATGGTATATATCGTCAGTTAGCTGAGTTCCTTCCCGTTAAGTGGGTTTGCGTCATTAATAGGTTGTTAAGCCCTGAGATGCTGTTTCTTGCAAGATGTTGCGTCTGCCCCCACTGGTGCGGGAACCCGGGTTTAGCAGGTTAACAAGGTGGCTGCTAACGTTAGTTTACAGATTATTGCAGTGCTGCCCCCACCCTCTCATCTCCAATACGGAAGAATTACACATACACATCAGTGTTTCCCCTAGGATGGAGTCATAGCAGCGGTGCACACGGGCTAGCTAGCTCTGCTCTATTACAAGCTAACATGACTTGCTAATGTCACAGTGTATGAACTAAAATAGTTTTTGTATTACTACATCATACATGCTTGGTCCAAATCACTGCTAAAATTATTATTTTTGACAAAATTATTATTATAGTATGTTTTTTTTTGCATTTTTATCATACCCTTTCATATTAGCAGGTTACTATTTAAATAATGGATTTGCACAACATTTCCTTTTTTCGGCTAGCTGTTGACATTTTCTGTTAATTGTTTACTACGAATGAGTTACAAAAATAAGCCTTTCTTTGCCATTTGGCAGAATAAACCTTTATTTTGGTCGGGAGAATAGTTTCCTTTAAGCTTCCTTGCTGTGTTCTAACACAATAATGTATATGTAGATGCATCACAAACTTCTTCTATTTCTTTATTTTCAATGTATTTGTTAATTCTCCGGGCGCTGCATGGTGGAAAAACCAAAAGCTCATCTGGATGTGTGGTGGTTGTTAATATCGTTTTATTTTTTGAGAAAAATAGATGAATGTTGTTCAAAGAAATGTGTTTGTCTTTATTGACTATTTGTTTTAAAATGCTGTAGATATAAGAGATTAGGATGCATCCTGTAGAAGAATGTACGACATGCCTCTATTCACATGATATAAATAATCGTATGTACCCCTTGAGCACTACTGTAGGTAGATTAAACAGAAAACTATAGCATGTAGTTTAAACAAAACATTAATGTGGCTTTAACAGGTACAAATGAAATATACTGAGTATATTAAAAGCCTAAAATGAACATTAAAAAGTCATGTTGGTTAAACATCGGGTAAATGAATATAACTAATATTAAAGGAAATATTCACATTAACATAACAATTTCATGTTTTTTTGACATAACAAAGTTGGGTGTCTTTAACATAATGGAATAGTTTTGAGTACACATGTTTTTAATATGTGCAACCGATGTCTATATTAAAATCATGTGAATCCAACAGCCTTTTTTTTCAGCGTGGAAGAGAAGATGTGATGGCTTTGTGTGGAAAGCTGCTGACGCCAGCCGGTGTCCCTCATCAGTCTCTCCAGGCAGCACCCAGCTATTCTTCTTCCATCTTGCAGAGGAAAAGACTTTGATATGTGAGTAATAACTAACTTGTGTCTAATATAATATTAAATGTGGTTTAGTAAAGTATTTAAGAATACCCCACATTGTACAAGTACAGGACAATCAGACCTTGTTCAACAAAGATCATCAGACAATTGTTTTGTCTTTTTAAGGTACAGCCGCAGCAGAGAGTCTGAGTTTGAAGAAAACACTAACATTTTATTTGGTGTTGTTTAATCAATCAATATTTACTGGTCTTGAATTTCCTCACTGGATTACAAAATGCTCGAATCTTATTGTACAGCAGGGGTGTCAAACTCAAGGCCCGGGGGCCAAATCCGGCCCGCGACTTCATTTCATGTGGCCCCACAAGAGCTTGCAAAGAATATAATATGTTTATTATATGGTTAGATGACGATTTACAGAAGCACGTTGCCCATAAACTACATGTCCCAGAATGCATCTCAAATTAGACTTGTTTCTCAATGTGCCCTTTTCCCAGAATTTGACTTTTTTTTTTTTTTTTTTTATATAAATGTAACTTTTTTTAAATGTCACTTCTGTTTTTTACTTTTTTTCCAGCTTTTCTTTTTAAATCATTTTGTGACATTCTCACTGAAGAGAATTGCAATTATTTGCCCCAGACTTCTGCTTTCAGACGTAGTGAATTATGAAATTATTACCCTATCCCATAATAATCAATGCAGAGCCAATAATGTAATATAACACATTATTTTATATATTTATATATAAGTTACAACCGGCCCTTTGAGTGCAGCCATAATGCTGATGTGGCCCGCGATTAAATTGAGTTTGACACCCCTGTTGTACAGGGACATTATGCAGATTTCATCAACTGAAGGTGAAAATATAGATTCAGCGATATGTACTGAGAATCAATAATCAGGTACTAATTTATTCTTGCAAGAAGGAGCAGAGTTAGATCACATACAAAGGATATGGTTTAACTCACACACACATGGGGCATGTTGCTCAACGGAGCAGGAAAAAACATCAGGCTTATAAAGTCCAAAACACGGAGATAACAACAAAGTCGTAAATCGAGGTGGCGCTAATATCATCAGCAGGTGACGGGGACATCTGCAACGTGTTCTGGAAAGAGTCACGTACTTCCTTCACGCCACTGTTGCTCTTTGCTCCATGAGGTACTTAGGAGACAACAAGTATGTGTCCTCTCATAAATATCAACAACCTGAAATGCCCTGCCTCCTCCTGTCACAAGAAGAGGCAGCTGCAAGGTCATAGTGCAGAGTCACACAGTATCAGTGCATTAAAACAACCCATAGGGGGTTCCGGTTATGGCGTTGGAGTGATCGGTCGCATTGGCGTTTGCTCCCTAATCCTTTTTCGCTTTTACACATATACACCCAGACGTCTGCTACTTTTCTTACTTGATTAGTCATTAGGAGTGCCTCAGTAACTTTTTCGTTGTTGAAATGAGTAAAACTCAAGGCAGTCGTGGCAAAAGTCAGCAACAAACTAAACTCTTCAGCTCGCAAGATAAAGAGGCTAACAAGATGGCTACCAGTGCTTCGGAAGCTAGCGTGCAGCCGCTAACACTCGATATGCTAGTCGGAGAGCTTGAGAAACTGCGTAAAGACGTAACAGGTGAACTTACCGCTTCCATGAACACCGCCCTGGCCCCAATCCAAGCCTCTCTTCAAAAGATCACAGACACCGTGGCTACACATACTGCCACCATCACCGGAATGGAAACGGCTCTCAGCGCTCATTCAGATGGAATCACTACTCTGGAGCGAGAGGTGGCCGTATTGAAATCCAAGTTGGAGACCACTAATCAGGTGAATGACAGATTGCAGCTGGCGGTGGAAGACCTGGTTTCACGTTCCAAACGACAGAATCTCCGTGTGATTGGCATTCCAGAAGGAATGGAGGGGGATGATGCTCGTCTCTTCATGACTACACTGTTCAAGAAGATGGTCGGAGACCCTCAGCTGGATACCTTGGAGCTAGACCGTGCACATCGCAGTCTGGCTCCGAAACCGCCGCAAGGTTCCCGGCCCCTCATTGTCCACTTCCATAAATATGCCCAGAAGGAACGTGTGCTGCTGTGGGCTAGGAAATCCTGGGATGTCTCGTACCAAGGTCATCCCATCAGGATCTTTGAAGATTTCAGCGCCACACTCGCCAAGAAGCGGGCCGCCTTTAACAAAGTGAAGTCGCAGCTCTACAAGGAGGGAATACGCTTCGGCTTACTCTACCCAGCCCGCCTGCGTGTTACTATTAACGGACAGACTCGCATTTTTGACTCCGCGGAAGAGCGTTTCTACCAGGTTCATAGCAGTAAGTGAATGATCAGGACTCTGTCCACATACCCCCCCTGAATCTTGTTTTTCACTTAAGTTATTTTTATTTCTATAACCGAGCTGAAGCTACACGGACATGAACGTTAAATTAGACATTGCTTGCAGCTCCCTGCTAGGCCAATAGAGGTCACTGCTGTCTCGTTTATGGGGGTGTGGACTGGGGAATGACTGCAAATCAGATGGGGTTGTATATGTGATAATTATACATTTTGAAGGGAAGCCAACTACACCGTAGTTAACCGGAGGTGTGCAGAACATTTCCTGCGTGCTCATCTACGTTACAGGATGAGTTTAGGACAAGGTTGTAGGGATTTGTTAGAGATTCAGACATCTGATCTCGTTGGGTTGTGTTTTTTGTGTGTGTTTTTTTCTTTCGCTTTCTTTCTCTTTTTTCTCAATACGGGAGGAAATTTTTTCTTTGGTGCCCATCTTTATAACACATTTGAAGTTGTTACCTTGCTCTGTGTTGTAGCCTACTGGCTAATTCATAATTTCATCATATTATTCCAAAGGCTGATATTGTGGCTCATGCTCTATGGCTGATATAAGACAGAGAGCTATGCAAGGATCAATCAGGTTTACAAGCTGGAATGTCAGAGGACTTGGCGGGCCTACTAAAAGAGCCAGAGTATTTTCACATCTTAAGGATATGACGACGGACATTGCTTTTCTGCAGGAGACCCACCTGCGTGTCTGTGACCTTGACCCTGGGTCGGTCAAGTGTTCCACTCCAGCTTCAATAGCCGTTCCAGAGGTACAGCAATTTTACTACACAAACGACTGCAGTTCTCTTTAGAAAAGTGTATTTCTGATACAAATGGGCGTTACATTATAGTCGTGGGTGTATTGCTCCAAATTCCTGTTATTATGGTTTGCGTCTATGCCCCTAATTGGAGTTGTCCTAATTTTATGACATCCTTATTCTCATTAATCCCATGCCTGGATTCACACCACCTTATTTTGGGGGGAGATCTTAATTTGGTTGTTAATCCTGCCCTTGATTTATCCAAGCCAAAAAACCTAACCCCATCTAGTACGGCTAGAGCTCTTATGTCACTTGTGGACCAAATCGGTTGTGTGGATACGTGGAGATTCAGCCACCCAACAGCAAAAGAGTTTTCATTCTACTCCCATGTTCATCAAACATATTTTCGCATTGATTATTTTTTTTTAGACAAAATACTCCTTCCTTCAGTGAAATTATGTGAATATTCAGCAATAGTCATATCAGACCATGCCCCCCTTTTATTAGACTTGGAATTGCTTCCTAAAAGTGGACAGCACTCAAATTAAAGATTGAATACTGGGTTATTATCTTCTAATAAATTCTGCGAATTTATTTCTGAGAAAATTAGGCTCTTTATCCTAAATAACAAATCTGACTCTACTTCTCCTTCCCTCTAGCAGCTGGAGACCTATTAGTTTGCTCAACTCTGACATAAAGCTATTAGCTAAGACCCTGGCTAGCCGTCTGGACCCCTGTCTACCAAACATTATTTCGGGTAATCAAACTGGCTTCATAAGGGGTAGACAGTTGTCCTCAAATATTCGTCGCCTCCTTAATATTATAATGTCTAAGTCTAGCACACAAGAGGCTGAAATGGTAATCTCTATGGATGCGGAGAAGGCTTTTGACCGAGTGGAGTGGGGTTATTTATTTTCAGCTCTTGACAAGTTTGGTTTTGGTCAAAGATATATTTCATGGATTCAATTATTGTATAGTGCTCCTACAGCTAGTGTGACTACCAACTCCACTCAATCCAAATGTGTCCCCTTACAACGCGGTTGCCGCCAAGGCTGTCCCCTGTCGCCTTTACTGTTTGCAATTGCAATCGAGCCACTTTCCATCGTTCTCAGAAACTCACCAGCTTTTACAGGTATCTATAGGAATGGGGTTGAACACAGGGTTTCGCTGTACGCAGATGATTTGCTGCTCTATGTCTCGAACCCTACGGCCAGTATTAACGGGATTCTTGACGTTTTACAAACGTTTGGTTCCTTTTCGGGATACAAGTTGAACATCAGTAAGAGCGAATGCTTCCCTCTTAATCTTGCGGCAAAACAGATTCCGGCCCAGAGTCTGCCTTTTCATTTGGCCTCCTCTGGTTTCCGGTACCTGGGCATTAATATTTCACATAGTCTCCCCTCACTTCATAAGCATAACGTTTTGAAGTTGGTGAAGGAGGTTAAATCTGACCTACAGCGCTGGAACTCTCTCCCTCTGTCGATTGTAGGTAGAATCAATTCAATCAAAATGAATGTGCTTCCAAGATTCTCATTCCTTTTTCAATGTTTACCATTATTCCTCCCCAAATCTTTTTTTAAGGACTTAGACAAGACTATTTCATCTTTTATTTGGGCAGGAAAGACCCCAAGGGTAAAATATTCTGTCCTACAAAGGGCTAAAGAAGATGGTGGCCTTGCTCTACCTAACCTTCTGGCATACTATTGGGCGGCCAATATTCAAAAGATTCACACTTGGCACAACTCCCCCATTACAGACTGGTGCCAGATGGAAGCGCGGACTTGTGGCTCTATCTCTTTATCGTCGTTAATTTGTGCCCCCCTAAAATCATATCCTGCTAAATGCGTATCCAACCCAATTGTACAATCTACTGTAAAGATTTGGAGGCAATTTAGACGCCACTTTAAAATTGTTTCCCTTTCCCTGCTAATGCCCATTTGTAATAATCATATTTTTCTTCCTTCATCTCTTGACCCAGTTTTCTCTTTGTGGAAGGAGAAAGGGTTGGTTTATTTCAAACAACTTTTTGTTGATAACATTTTTGTCTCCTTCGATATTCTCAAGACTAAATTTGACCTTCCAAACTCTCAGTTATTTAGATATTTTCAAATCCGAGACTTTGCTCGGTGTAACTTCCCCAATTTTCCTCATCAACCACCTAATTCTCTCATTGATACAATTCTATTGACCCCTGTACGTGGAGTAATTTCAGCCGTGGGGAAGTTAATCTTGTCAGCACTATCATCTCCTTTAGCGACTAGGAACATCTGGGAGAAGGAGCTTGGGGCTACCTTTTCAGATGAATGGTGGCAGGGGGCCCTAGACAGAGTCAACTCTACTTCATCTTGCGCCAGACTGACACTGATACAGTTTAAGGTCCTACACAGATCACACAGATCAGCAAACTGTTTGACACAAGTGAGATGTGTGATAGATGCTCTCTTTCTCCGGCCAACCACACACACATGTTTTTCTCCTGTCCAAAGCTGGGTTCATTCTGGTCCTCTTTTTATGATTATCAAAGGCCTTCAATAAGCCGGTGGTTCCTAGCCCTTCAATTTCTATTTTTGGTGTCTCTGAGGAATTCTCTAGTTTCACTAACAAGGAGAGAAATGTTATTGCTTTTGCTTCACTTGTAGCCCGAAGACGTATTTTACTGCAGTGGAAGGACCAGAAACCTCCATCTCCTCAGTCGTGGCTGAAGAACTTCATGTCTTTCTTATACTTAGAGAAGATTAAGTATAGTATAAGGGGATGCTCTGATAAATTTAGTAAAACCTGGGATCCTATTCTCTCTTTTGTCAATTCGATTCCTTCTTTAGGGGATTAGACAATTCTATTACTCATTAATGTACGTCGTAGCTACTATTGAGACTGGACAGTTATAATGCAATGATAAGTGATTGTCTCCTTTAGCGTGTGAATGGTCATGCAGCCCAATGTGCATGGTGCAACACAGTGTTTCTTTGTATTTCTGTGCTTTTGTGATATCCTCTTGTATTTTTTTTGTATTTTTTTTTGTATTTACTTATTTTTGCTCCTCTTTTATATTGTATTGTGACGCTTTTCGATTTTGTTTTGTAGGGGGGTGGGGGGATGGTTACTATGCCATGTTTGTTGTAAAAAAAAAGTAAAATCGGGGTGATCTTATGTCAACAATTTGTATGTTTTAAGATTGATGGCCCAATAAAAATACTTGTGAAAAAAAAAAAAACCCATAATTGTATTTTCTCCAACATATCCCTCCTGTTTATACTTCGTATAACATAGGATTTGGAAGATACAAATGATTATAAAGATTAAAAATTCATATACAAAAGTACCCAAACGGCTGAGGTAATGGACTGTTATGCGGCTTTCACACCAGCGCCTTTCAGTTTCTAGCTCCGAGCGGGCGCTTTTCTGGTTCAGCTCCGGTTTCCCTTTTCAGCTCCCGCTCTGTACACACCGCCCACTGGCGCCCCAGAGCTGCTTTGCTCCCCAACGGCGTTACGGCGCTCACAACAACAACAACAACAACAACTGCGTCGGGTCGATGATCGTGTTGCTTTTAATCACACGAAGCCAGAATAAATTGAATAACGACTTCTCCAACTTTATACTTTGCTCCAGAGTGCCGTGGTTCATTGTTTATTAATGTGTTTCTGCAGCATTTACCGACCGCTGCAGTGCTGCTCTTCCACAGGAGTTTATTCTCCCGTTAGCCCCCGGTTAGCTCGCACTGCAGCGGCCGCTCTAAAGTATCACTGTCCGACTCACACAAGCAGCTGATGCATATCCCCAGTTCCCCTTAGCCTAAGTGAATGTGTGTCAGTCTGAATTGACACTGTTTGGTATCACAACGCTGTTATGAAAGTTTCTCTGGTATAAACGGGTGATGTTGGCATAGCAACCGAAGCTAAACTGACTCCTTGCATCCGATAGCTGCAATAATACAAAACACGTCTGCCTCTCTCCACAATGATCGATAACAGCGAACGGATGGTCAAAGTAAGGACACAAATAAACAGAATCACACGAAGCCTGGTTAGTGTTGCCTGACTTTATAAAGTGTGTTTATAAGCACTACTGCTTGTAGGCAGGCATAACAGTCGACCCATGGGAGGTGGGTTTAGTTTTCCTGCACGCCTCGACGTGAGAGAGACGTAAGCGACGTCACCTCTTTGCTCCAAAGCTCTTGCCTCTGGACCGACAATTTTTTGGAGCTGGAAATGAAGCGGATTCCGGAGCTAAGAGCCGGGCGCCGCTGCGGTGTGAACAGGAAAACCCGGCGCTTTCAGGCTCTAGCTCCGAGCCGGAGCTGAAAGGCGCTGGTGTGAAAGGGGCATTAGTGGTCTTGACCGAAGCTCCGCAGCTGTAGCTACTAGCTAGGCGCTGCTAATGAAAATCAAGTGTTTTGTTGTATTTGTTACTTTTGCTTTTTATTAAGAATTGACCAAGCACATCTTCCTCTTCCAAATCCCAGTTGTACTTTGCTAAGTGCCTGGGAGGGTGCGTTTGATTGTTTCACCCTCCACATGTTATGGACTAGGTCATGTTAGACAATGACAAAGGCAATCCAGTGGTTAGTTTAGGGTAAGCTCCAGTTTTCTTTTTTTTAATGTATTCACTTTAAGAGAAAAGGATTTCAGAAACAAGTTTGGTCGAGGTAACATTCATTTCATTAATTTCAAACCTTTATTTATACAGATAAATCCCATTGAGATCATTGATCTCTTTTTCAAGGGAGACCTGCTCAAGTAGTTCCACATGAAACATTAAAAGCATTAAACAGAACAACAAAAGGACAATCATCCCAGCATCATTTACATAATTATCCACATGAGCAGGTACCAACAGCTTCCGATTGAGTAGCATCCAACCGAGCTTTAAAACATTTAGTGGCCACCAGATTGTTCAGTTTCCATTTAATTTGCAGACTGTTCCAAGACAGAGGAGCTGCGCATCTAAAAGCTGTCTTCCCTAAGACAGTCCTAGCAGTTGGCACATTTAATAAAACCACAGCATTCGATCTCAGGCAGTAGCCACTTACAATTCTCTGTGAGATCAGGGAGCAGATATAAGATGGAAGTTTCCCTAGCATGGCTTTGTATATAAAAATGTACCAGTGACTGAGCCTCCGTACAGCTAGTGAAAGCAAACCAGCCCTTGCATACAGGGTACAGTGATGGGTTAATGCTTTACAGTTTGTCACACATCTCAGAGCGCTGTGATACTCAGCATCTAACTTGACCAGGCAATGGGCAGGTGCATTCATATAGACCAGATCCCCATAGTCCAGCACAGGTCAAAGGTCACAGTGACTAGCCTTTTCCTGGCCTCAAGCGAGAAACAGGACTTGTTCCTGGAGAAGAAACCCTCAGTTTTTTAAGCAGGTTATTGACATGAAGTTTAAAAGAGAGACAATCATCAAGCCAGATACCAAGGTATTTGTAACCGGTAACAACTTCAAGTTTTGTCCTTGCGTAGTTACAATATCTAAAACAGGCTCTGGTGTCTTTTTTGCTTTTGAAAAGAGCATTACCTTGGTTTATCCACATTTAAAAGAAGCTTTAGTTCAGCAAGCTGAGTCTGAATAATGTTAAAAACAGCCTGTAATTTAACACCAGCCTCCTGAATGGAGGGACCTGCCACAATACATCACAGTATCATCCGCATAAAATTTAAAGTAGCTTCATCCACATTATCACCTACACTGTAATATATATGGAGAATAAAAGTGGTCCTAAAACAGAACCTTGTGGTATCACCATAGAAATGTTTAAACCACTCAGAAGACAGTCCATCAAAATGAACACATTGGGACCTTTCAGAGAGGTAGTTCACAAACCACCACTGCAAGGCTGGATAGGCCTATACTGAGTAGCCTCTGCTTTAAAATGCGATGATCAACGGTGTCAAACGCTTTGGAAAGGTCAATAAATAGAGCTGCACAACTCTGCTTATTATCTAAAATAGTAGTAATGTCATTCACCACTTTCATTGTGGCAGTGATGGTGCTGTGCTGCTTTCTGAAGCCTGACTGATGTTTAGACAGGATGTCATTTGTACATAAAAACTCCTTTACCTGTTCACTCACTAGGCGTCAAGAACCTTAGCCAGAACTGACAATTTAGAGATTGGCCTATAGTTATTTAAAATAGTTGCCTCCCCTCCTTTCAGTAAAGGCAAGACATAAGCAGACTTCCATACTTTTTGGAATTGCATTTGTGCTGAGGGAGAGGTTACAAAGAGAAGAACATTAACAAAAGCTAACTCTTGTTAGACTATGTTCCCCCCCTTCGAAACGTGTGTGTGGTGTGTGTGTGGTACAATATTTAGGGGATCTATTGGCAGCTGCCTGATAATAACATCCATCATTATGGTTGACTAATTGTTGTCCTCTAGGTTGCACTGCTACAATAGCGCAGAATGGACAGAGGAAACATGATGGGCCTCAAGTTTTTTGCAGCCATACATTCTCCTAGAAACTTGGGGATAGGAGGGTGAGTGAACAAGTTATCCATTGTTAGACACACTAAATCTGCACCACTGCTCCTTCACATTGACAACATGAACATATGTCGCCATTTTGTAATTTCAGTTATTTTCAGTTGAGAATGTTTCAAAGTAATCTTAAAAAAATAAACTTACTTTTTGTTTCTACTGTTTATAAGTATGTTTAAATATTAAATGCTGTATTCATTAGGTGTTACTATAATTCTACAAATATTTGTATATTTTAAGTTTTCAGAGTAATTGTTTCCTACAGAACATTTTGTGCTGTCATTTTAATGAATGTGTTTGATTGGAAAATGTTAGAAAAAGTTGTAAAATAACAGTATTCTCTTTGTAGAACTTTAGGTTCTGTATTTATTTTAGTGTTTGATCAAACAAATCTAAAAACAGTTTTTCTCATCAGAACTTTATTTAAGGTATTTGAATGTAACATTTTAAGACAATGGATTTTGAATAGAGGAAACATCTGTAACATTACATTGTTTTCCTGTAAAATCTTTAAGGACAATTCCTGTTTATTAATTGCTTTTGCACTTTATTTCAGTTAAAGTATTTAACTTTAATTCTATGGTCTTTGTTTGCCAGTCATTTGACCGTTTTTTTTACGATTTTTTTTACACTGTACTCGCTTCCATCCATATACTATCTCCTCCTCCATTGTACTCCTCAGCGCATCCTCGGTAAGGGAAATGTCGCCTTCGCTGTTGTCTGCACACACACAATAAAGACATGTTTAAAAGCCTGAGATCAAATGCATTTATGAGCGAGTGAAATGGATGAATATGACCACTTACCTTGAAAAGTGTACAGAGCCGTGCACTGGCCATCAGGAGTTTCTACGTCATCAAACTCTAAGATATTCTGAGGCTGTTGAGCTGCTGCACCCCTGGAAATGTCCAAGAACAAAAATCAAGGAATTGTATTCGGTATATCTAAACATTTGATATTTTTCAATATCTTGAGAAATGATTTGATTTGCTTTCCTGCTTGGAGTTAGATGAAAAGACTGATACCGCTCTCCAATATCTGTTAGGTAAATATAAAGCTACATCCAGCAGCTGGGCTAGCTTAGCTTAGCATAAAGATAGGAAACATGGGGGAACAGCAGGTTCATTACCAGTGCTCCATGTTATTTATATGAAATGGTAAGAGTTATCAATTCAAAATGCAAATGAATGAAGTGAGGTGTATGTTTTCAAGTTTGAATGGCAAATATCAGTTTAGCCACTTTAGCAGCGTCTAAGGGAAGAACGTGTCCTGCACGCTGCATATTTGATTGTGTTTTAAGAACTATGACATCAGTTATTAGAACATGTTATTAGAACGTGTTAGATTGTAACATTTTCTTCAGATCCTCACTGAGGGCAAAATGCGGAGGAAAAGTGTTATTATTTTGGAAATGTGAACACTCATTAAGAAAGTTCTCTCCTGTGTAGCATAAATTATGAAAAAACAGAAGGACGCATTTTTTAAAGCTAGAAGACTTGCTGAAGGGAGACTTTGTACAGCTCTGTGATAGAAGTGAGGTGAGGTACTGATGATGGGCGACAAGGCCTGGTTTGCACTTATAATGAATACCAAATATGTTGGAGGTCAAGGCTTTACGTGGACCAGTTAAGTTCTCCCACACCAAACTGGGAAACACCATTTCTTTATGGACCTGGCTTTGTCATACAGGGGAAAAGGAAAGGGTGTTCCCAAATTAGGAGCACACTTTTGTCCAAAAAATACATCACTGTTTTCTGTATTTCCGCCTTTGCAGACCATTTACATTAAAAAAACCTATATCACACACTAAAGGAAAGAGACAACCCCCAAAAACCTAACAGCCCCCTTTAAAGTAAATCCAAAAGCTTTAAACTAACTAACTGAGGTGACCACTAAAGAAAGTATTTAAATGTTTGCTTAAAGACGAAAAACCCAAACAAAATAATGGCAAATTAAAACTAATGAATTGTGATACAACAACAATCTATGCTGCCCCAAACAATATCATCTGATCACAGCGAACAACATGCAGTGGATGATAGTGGTCACCATTGGTGCTGCGCCTTTTGCAGCTCTTTAGCGACGTCGTCAATCTTTGACTGCAGCTCCTTCTTCCTCTGCTTCAGGCGAAGGTCATAGAAACCTCTGCAGTAGGCGGCTGCGGACACACACACACACACACACACACACACACACACACACACACACACACACACAGTTATTATCCAAGCATCATGTAAACAGCAACCTTTATAAATGATCACCACCAGATGTCACTCCTTTCTGTTTCAATTTCTCTTCGTACCCGAGCAACATAAACACACATTGTTACAGACAAAGACATTGAGGAGAACGACCATTAGTAACCGTATAACATCCCCTGAGAACACCACTGAATAGAGAGGCGAAGTCCCTCCCCTTCCATGGGACCTCCATGGGACCTTATTTCGGAAAAAGTATGTATTGAAGTCAATGGAGAGAGAAAGATTAACTTTCTATCCCGTTTGAATTGTGCCACGAATTACACATGATGATTGAAAAATAAAAATGTGTCGTAAAACTGTGAAGTTACACTTTTTTTTGTGTGAAACCGCTCAATGAACTACAACTCTGGTCTCGCACACGTCACCAACACCAGGACGGCCGTCACGTTCGCACATTTCACCTCTTTCTTTCAGAATTAAGTGAAAAGTATTAAAGGTGAAAATCACTCCAAGTCTGGGCATGTTGAGAGCTGTACACACAAGGGGAGTGAGTCGGTTCCGTAAGAGCCAGCACGCGGGACCGGCTTTACAAGGTTTCGGTGAGTAACACGAGTGTAATGTGTAACGTTAATGACATTACTTACGTGACTCCGGGATTTGTAGTCTTTCTAGTTGCATATTTTTCATAGTCTTATATTTCAACAGTTTTACGACAAACTGACTTTTTTGACATGGAAATCATTTTTTGACAAACATCATATGTGTAATTCATGGAACAATTCAAACAGGATCGAAAGATAAGTTTTCTCTCCCCGTTGACTTCAATACATAATTTTTCCGAAATAAGGTCCCATGGGGCGGAAGTAGAAGGGCGGGACTTCCTCTCAATATTAAATGTGAGATTTTGTATTTTATTGACTAATGCAACAAGTAAAACTGTTTTCCTCTGATGCCATACCAATGTACAATTAAGTATGAGCAAGAATCCTAATTATTCCACAAAATCAAACTGATTTAAATTCCCAAAGATGTTGAGACAGGAGTGACACAGCACTATTAACTTTTGAACCGGTAAAAAATAGGGATGCCAGCTATTATTCGATTATTCGAATATTCGTTACAGTCTCCATAATCGAATATTATTTTTAAAAATCGATTTTATTTATATATTTTCTTTTTATTATTTATATATTTTTTTTAATTATTTATGTATTTTTTTTTTTTCTGGCTTAGTTTCAACCAAAATATATATATGCTAATAATAGTAATAGTATTAATAATTGTAATTCTTGGGGGGGGGGGTCGAATAATCGATTATTATTCGCCAGGGCTGCCGAATAATCGATTTTGATCATGGTCAGTTTCTGGCAATTCTAGTAAAAAAACGTGGTTGGGTTTAAGTTTAGTGGTAGACTCCTGCTGGACTGTGAGCTGAGATATTGTTAAAATGAGGCTCATAAACGAGGTTTGTTGTAAAAATCCTGGATTATTTTCTCCAAATATTATGACTAAAGAAATGGGCCTTTATTGTTTTACCTCCATAGAGACAAAGGTCAATAATTAGTGAGATAAAAGATTTAAAGCGAGATGCCCAGAATATAAATACAATCTCTTCTGGATGAAGACTAGGTTGTTTTTTGGATAATTCAATCTAGAAATCACACTTTTTCTGAAAGGAAATGTTGCTATTTTTTAAACAGTCCAGTGAACACTCCTTCCTGTTGACCAACTCTCTGGCCACTCCTATATTCCATTGAGGCTTCCCTTGAACATGAACCTCGGAGTAAAATCTGCCTGAAGAGAAACTCTGCCCTCCCAAAACAAAATTATAATGAGAAAATCTCTCTGGATTGTCTGGAAGATTATTCTTTACATCACCAAGACTCACTTGTTTCCTATCAGGAGACAGGATGAGTTCAGGGTGTGCTGTATCAGGATCAAGAGTCACATCCACTGCGTAGCTCTGGACCCTCTTCAGCTCAGCCTCACCGAGCAGCTTCTTCATCTCTTTATCAAGGGTCTCCTCCAGCTGGATCAAGACCCCCTCCACAGTTTTCTCATATGAAGGTACATGGACGTTGATCTTTGTCCAGTCCTTTGTGGGTGGAACATCTTTCAGCAACGGGAAGCTTCGGAGAACATGGAGGTGGTCTTCTGAGCGTGTGACCTGCCCACGTCAGTGTTTCTCTTCTTCAGATCTGATGTTTCCTGTTCCAGCTCTTTGATGAGGCCTTCGGCCTGTTTATGTGTTGCTCTCATCTTCTCTCCTATTGTTTTGTAGAGCTCATTCAGACCTCTCTCAAGAAACTTGATCAGAGAAGTGAAGACCTGAGCACCTTCTGATAGCTCCATGTGCGCATTTTCTGTACTTCGCTTTACTGAGTGTTTGATCGCCTCAATCTTTACTCGTCTCTTCTGGATCATGTCCTGAATTTTAGCCTCTGTCTTCACCAGCTCAACCTTCTTGTCTTCATATTCATCTTTCAGAGGAACAAACTCATGCATCTTGTGGTCTAAAGCAGAGCAGTGCAGACAGACAAATGTCTGGTCGGTCTTACAGAACAGCTCCAGAGGTTTGTCGTGCTTCGGACACATCCTGTCTTCCAGGTTCTCCACAGGGTCGATCAGCTGATGTCTTTTCAGACCGGACACATTGAGATGAGGCTCCAGGTGAGTCTCACAGTAGGAGGCCAGACACACCAGGCAGGACTTCAGGGCCTTCAGTTTGGTTCCAGTGCAAAAGTCACAGGAAACGTTTACTGGTGTGAACGATTGTTGCTGTGACCGTTTGCGGTTGGCTTTCTGTTGAGCCGACTTTCTGAACTCACCAACCATCTCAGAGAACAAAGTGTTGACCCTCAACAAAGGTCTTATTTGAAAACCCTCATTACACATGGGACATCTGTAATTCATTTTCCAGTGTTCAGTGATGCAGGTTTTGCAGAAGTTGTGTCCACATGGTGTGCTGACTGGATCCCTGAACACATCCAGACAGATGGAGCACTGAAACTGCTCTTCGGTTAGCAGACAGCTGACAGACGACATGTCTGAGAAAGTCAAAGTATTATTAAAGAAGACATATTATGCAAATGTTATCATAGCTTTATAATTGTATGCCTCTACTTTGACATGTTTACATGCTTTAATGTTCAAAAAGCTCTTTATTTTTCTCATACTGCCCTCTGTCTGAAACCAGAGCCCAGTCTGCTCTGATTGGTTATATAATATGGCCGGCTCTGATGTGATTGGTCAACCGCATAGAGATGTAATTGTGATGTCACTATGTTCAGGAAATAAACAAATAAGTCCAATGGAGGAGTTACAGGCAGGGGGGGGTATGTCAGGATCCCTTGGCGACGTAACTATCAAATGCAGTAGGGCGCCCTATAGCGTCGATTTATAGGGTGCCCTATAGCGTCGATTTATAGGGTGCCCTATAGCGTCGATTTATAGGGTGCCCTGAGCGTCGATTTTCACCTATCGGAGTCCCATTTGTTGGGGAAATATTTTCCAACGCCCATAACTTTGACCCAGTTTATCAGTTCATACCAGAGGTGGGAGTAAGTCCTACATGTGCAAGTCTCAAGTCTTGACCTAGAAGTATCAAGCAAGTCCCAAGTCACTCTGATGAGAGTCAAGCAAGTCAAGTCAAGTCATTGCTCAGGTCAAGCAAGTCAAATTAAATTCTGACGAATAAGCCCAGTTTCCGCATTTATATCATTTAAAAGACAGTGGTTATGAAAATGGATTCAACCCACACTATGATCTTCATTACATACAGTTAATCATTTGAAATCTAATTTAGACCGATGACAATCATATTAGATTCATTTTAACCCTAGAACTGCAGACAATATAGCGAGGACTCAAAGTCTGTTCAAAAAGGCAGAACTCCAGGTGAGAAAATCATATATGGCATTTGCCATTACACATTTAATTTCAATGTATGTTAACACTAGAATCGCCAACAGCGTCAGCACCTACATAGATATCATTTTCAAATCATTTAATTTGTTCGTCTTCATAATTTCCTTATACACTAAGTAGGACGATTTAAAACTCACTTAATTGGGTTAATCTAGAAATTGCTTCAGTTTATCATCATAACAGATCAAAAAGTTCAGATTCATTTTACAATAAATCAAGGAATGATGCACTTCTACAAACAAAAACAACATTCAAACAAACTACTAAAAGTAGATTAACTACATTATTCAACAGTTTACAGTAACTTCTGATAATAAGTTAACCCAGGGGAAATAAACGAGGCATCTCTTTTCCTCTCTCTCCCTCTCCTGACAGCCCGTCAGTATCAGGGTTAGTCAAAATGAATCCCTTGGAGGTTCTAGTGTTCATTTACCGTTTTGTCTTCTCTTTGCTTAATCGATTTGAAACCAAGTCTAACGTAGCTTAAACTTAACGTACCTTTCTCTGTGTTTTTTTTTTGTAGTGACGAATGAAGTTGGATGTTGTGGTGGTCGTATCACTGATCTTTATGCTGCAGACCCTGCATACCGCTGTTCTCTTCTTATTAGCGTCATCGACAACATAATCCTTGAATCCAAACTTCATTATTTTTGGAGTAAAGCTAGCCGCTGCCGTGTTAACTGACACTCCTGCCTACTAGTGGGTTGCCAGGTTTGCGTGCAGCGCTATAATCACATTTCCAAAAACTAAACGTAATATCTCGATACAAAAACAAACGCAAATATTTAATTTTAAAAAGTCCTTTCAAGTCATCCGTCTCAAGCTTAAGTCAAGTCTCAAGTCATGAATACCAAGTCAAAGTCAAGTCTTTTATCAATGTTAGTCAAGCAAGTCTCAAGTCCAAAAATATGTGACTCGAGTCAAGTCGTGTGACTCGAGTCCCCACCTCTGGTTCATACTGTCCTGACTGAGCACACGCATCTGTAGCCTTGGCTGCTGTTTGTGACTCTGCAGACCGTTTACATGCAGAACAAGCTACATAACACACAAGGGGACGGGTCATAACCAGAAAAGCATGACATGGGACCTTTACATTTTTTTTAAATAAATGATTATGGGAAGTGCCCTTTTTCTCACTTGAGCTCCTGCCCCCCAACATGTCTGTGCATGTCCCTGTGTGGCTTGATATTGAGTAAGAAAAAGGTTGATAATGCTGTGAGAATTGGTCTGCGGAGAGCATTTCTCCACGATCCCAACTCTTCAATTACTGTGGAAATTGATGTGAGATATTGTACCGAAGAAGTGTGTTACATTTGAAATGGCAGAAAGTCTTGTTGCAATTTCCAGATATTAAAAGAGGTCCCTTTGAGTTTCTCTGGTAATTATCAATAGTAGCAGTTAAGTGAATACTGTTCAAGCAATACCTGTGTTTGTGTTTTATAGTGATTTCTCTGTTTTATCCTTACATAAAGGTGAGGACTAAAATGGCGATAGACAAAGGGCTGTTAAGAGTAAACTGGGTTTTATTGCCCTGCGGGGGAGGTGGAGATATGCAGGACAGGGTGCTGGAAGAGTATATTCTGTTTAAGATCTCTAGCATGTCATGTTTCAGGGAAGTCTACATATCTTGAATAGTATATGTGTGGGTTTATACATTCCTGTGTGTTAATAGTTGAAGGAACAAAAGGTACATTTTTCCTCTCAAATATAGAGAGGTTTTTTTATAGATTCCTGAAACAATGTTCCCTTTTTCTTAAAAGTAGATTAGCGCAATAGTCTTTTTACCTGTTTATCAAAAGGGTGTTTTAAGCTATTTGTGAAGAAGGAAGATGCAGAATTAATGGAGATTTCTGTTTTGAGTGTAAAGATTATCCCAGAGTGTTTTTCTGGGTTAAACCATCGATAGGCTTTGCAAATTGGGAGGGACATTTCCCCTGATTTTAATGAGGTGCATCCTGCAGGCCTTCCCAACGCCTGTGGCTTTCATAGCTGCCCGCGCTGATTCCCTGTGAGATAGCGTTTTGGTATCTCCCAAATGAAACGCCACCCCTTCTTAGTATTAGGGAAATGTGTATCTGGTGGTTGGGTCTCTCTCCATGCGCTGACAAGACGAAAGGATGTCCGCAGCGTGAATAAGGGCGGGAGTACTCCACACGTTGCTTATATGATTCTTTGAATTGTATAGTAATGTATTATATTATATTGTATTGCATTATTACTTTGTTTAATTAAAACGGATTATTGTTTAACTGGTATCCTGGTGTCTTCTAATTCCCTCCCTGTTATGATTTCAAGCAGGACTCGCCAAAACAACACGCGGTGAGGAGTTGGGTTGTAAGAACCCCAAACCTACAACATTACCAACGTTCAGGGAGCTCTATGGAAGTCAATGGGACTCCCTGGTAGTTGAAAATCTACGCTATAAGACCCCCCACTGCGTTTGATAGTGACGTCAAGCGATCCTGACATAGCGTCACTATAGTACGAGTTGGGAGTGAGAATGTGTTGCCCACACAGTGTGGGAGAGAAACTCCCTCTGGAGGGAACCTTAGCAGACCATTTAAATTCACACAAACCGATATGACGCACTACAGGAAAGGAAAAACCCAAAAGCATATTAGGGCCTCATTTAAATATTTCGTTACACACATATTTCAAGTCAAATCTGTATAACGAATAAAGTATGATTACTGCATTAAAGGGGAAAGGAAACACCAATTACAGTTATAATATTCCGGTAGTTTATTCATTTTACAATGGATATTGATCGTAATATTTATTGTATATGATATTACTCGCCAAAAGAAAATTAATTATCCGCCGGCCGGGTGGGGAATTCCGGGACCAGGCCGCCGCCATTAGGGGAGTCCCAAATGGTGACGTCACTGGCTGTGTTTTCGCTCCACCGAAAGTCAACACAACGTAGCAGATATGGCAGCGATGGAGGAATTTTGCAATGAGATCGACGTTTTGAACGATGAATTTGACTATTCGTCGGGAGATGACATTGATGTGGAAGCATCTACAGTTACCAGGCATCCCATGGCCTATGCTTATGAACCGATTCGGTCGAATAGAGTGGCATACGATCCGGAATAAAAAAATTAAAAAAACACAATGCTAACAGTGAGCCTCTGAATTAGCCCCGAGCGAAAATGCTAACCTATTACTGCACCGATAGCTCCCTTATTACTTATCCTAGCCGCACATCCAACACATCGTTTATGATCGCAAGGAGACACAGAATCTAACGGTGCCCACCTCAACACTGGAAGATACAAACTCGCTTATCCACAAAAACGTACATCAAAACAAGTGGCGCTAGGTACTAACATACGCCAGGCTAACGGCTTACCTTCCTCATTGTCTGGTCTAAACTGGTCTTCAATGGCATTACAACGATAAAAACGATGATGTAGTTAATCCATAGGTTAATATCCAATGGGGCTGTGTCCCCTTTGAAATGTTCTGATAATCTATAAGCAATACAACTGCAATTCCGTTATCTGCTGTCCGCTCTGTGCTCCGTGCGCTCTGGGTCCTGCAATACCATCCATCAATAGCAATACTAGCCTTTTTAGGGCTGTTTTCGACAGATGAGCGTGTGTATGTCAGTTTAATTAGTTGAGCTATAGAACACCCCCAATTCTCTATTGTGCGTCATAATAATAGCTACCATTTAGTTTGGACGCGATTGCGTTAATTAATAAGGTCACACTGTGTCAGTAAATACATGTGTGAGCTAGTAATCTGGTAGTGCTGCAATATTTACCTCTCTCTCGGCAGCTGAAGCAACTCGTTTGGTGGCTCGAACTTCACGTTTGTTGACACTGTCATTGTCTTGCGCGGCCGACGTGCTGGGACGGCCGGTGTTCCCGACTGCATACGTTGAGAAATCGAATATTGTGGGAACAGATCCTGGCTTCAAATCCAATGTTTTGTATTGAACCAGGCATCCAGACTGGACTTTGAGCAGCTTCTCATCCTTTAGTGGCAGCCTATGGAAATGTACTTCTTCCTTCTTTGTATAAAATCCATTTGTGCAGCCTGGGGCAATACAATAAACTCCTGACGACGACCGTTTTCTTGTAATGTAAACTACTGGTGCATTGCACGCCATGTTGTTTGTTATTGAGCTTTGGCCCAGGAAGCCGTACCCAATCAGTGACGTCACTGGGAAAGTCCCGGAGCAATGGAAGCGCCCATGGTCATTAGGCACGTATTTCAAAAAGTAAATTCGCGTATCTCGATCGTTTACATTGGAAATAGACTAGATAAATACATTTCCTAATGGTAATATTGTCGCATGGAAAGCAGTTTGAAAAGTGTTTCCATTTCCCTTTAAAAATAACTTTGTAGGTATTTTTAACTCAACTGAAAAGTTACTTCAACTGATGTAACTTCCTGTTTGTTTATAGCTGTACGTTTTGTGTTAATCCTGGTTGTTTAATCTCAGTAAATATTATGAGCTGTACTCACCAGTATTTGAGTAAAGTGCTGAGAAAGAACTGACAAACAGTTTAATCTTCCTTCAGACAGAAAATCCAGAGACGTGTCTCCACTGCAGCTCTGACAAACGATAAGTTTCATTTATGGAAAGTGACGTTACAGCTCTCCTCCCTCCAGTGTTGCTCCTCCTCTTAGAGCAGCTCTGTGTTTCTCCTTCAGGGTTAGTCAGGACTAAAGCTACAGACATCTGGGCACAAGTTTAACATTTAGAAATACTTTTAACATATTTTCTTAAAGCCACTAGGACGGTTGTCTCAAAAATATCTTAGATTCAGAAAAGACCCACAGTGCTCTTCAGCTCAGTGCAAAGTCGAGCTCACTGTTTAGCCGTTTCGTGTCATTCTTTTGTTGGCCTTTTTCTGTAGTTGTTGCTCAATCATACTAGGAAGTAGTCTTGTGTGCAGTCTGTAAACGCCTTTAACAAACTCTTCTCTCTACACTCTAAAAAGTTTTAAGTTGCAAACATTAATTTATAAGTTGTGTTGACGTAATAATGCTGGTAAATACTAGAATTGCTAACAAAGCACTTACATACTAATAAAGGACTGGCTTATCTAAAGCCTGATGTACTTTATGATTCTGTTTTCTTCAAGTTTGTATCTTGTTGGTCGAATGCACTTATTGTAAATCGCTTTGGATTAAAGCGTCAGGTAAATGTAATGTTTTTATTAGAGCCGGGACTCGATTTAAAAAATTAATCTAATTAATTAGAGGCTTTGTAATTAATTAATCGAAATTAATCGCATTTTTAATCAAACATACATATTTCACCTGAGAACAGTGAGAAGCAATTTTCACATGGATGTGACTCCACGTGGTCTACAGTCGAGTGCAGTCCAGTGAGCCAGGGAGCTGGTTATTTTCTCAGACGTGGACTTACTTATCCTGGCCCTGAAACCAGTCGTCTGGTTGAGTGTGGGTTGGGTCAGGGTGTGGTTCCTTGCACTCGGAGTCGGGCTAACGTCCACGCTAGCTGCTACATGCTAGCTGCTACATGCTTTGCATTTAGGTGATACTTTAGGCTTGATGAGCTGCGGTGATATGCAAATTATTTTTTGCATAGTTTGCACACATCCGTGCTCTTATCGACGCTTCCATCCGTCCGTTTTTTAAAACAAAATGTCCCATCCACGGGGCCGACCAAAGCGGTCTCATCAGCTTGTTCGTTCATGTTTGACTATTGTTCACCGTGGTTTGTTGTTGTTTGAAGTCCCATGCTGAAGTCATGAACGTTAGTTGGTGCTCCAGTATAATCGGTACGCCTGAAACTCATCCAGTGAGAAACGTTCCGCTGTGCAAAAATAAGTGCGATTAAAATGCGTTAATTTTTGTGTAATTAATTAATCTTAATTAACGCGTTAAAGTCCCGGCCCTAGTAATTACATCAACTTAATATTGTGTGTAATTTAAACTCGAATTTCTGCGTTAATTGACTTAAAACTAAATTCAAGTTGTAGTAAGTAATGCAATTGGCTTGATAACTTAATTGTTCTACACCTTGAGTTAAGGATTTCAAGTCCACTCCCACTTAACATGCCGGGACAAGTTCCGGCAGTTAAGACAGAAATAGAAATACCATACAAAGAACATTTTTAAGGTGAGTGTCATCTTTTGTCATTCAAATAGATAGCCTTGTAGTTGCACTGTAGGCAAATTGCTGTTTGACCAAAATTAGCAGCCTTTGAACTGTGAATAGTTCTGTGAGAGGATACAAAGTGCTAGAGGCTACTGTGAGAGTAAAAATACTTTAGTTACTATTGTGATATCACTTTTTATTAAAAATGAATCTCGGTGAAGCAGATCAAGGACATGCTTCTTATAGGATCGTTATTTAGAGTTGTCATTGAAATGCAAGTCGTTGGCAGTCACCCATTCAGAATATATTAATTTAGGTTATTTCTCTTTTTCAAAAATAGCACAATACAATTGAAGTACGCAGAGAACTATAGCCATCCGCTGCCTTGTCGTGTACCTTGGAGAAAAGGAAGAGGAGCTTTTCAAGGAGTTTAGCGACGTAATTAAACATCTTGAAATAAAATAAAATCCACGGGCCCAGTGACACAGGACAAAAGCACTGCTCTGTCAGTTACATTTTGAAGCATATTGCACTTTTGACCACACCCCAATCAATAGTATCTTGGCAACGTTCAGCATGGATAGGTGTTGACAGCAATGGCATGGGAAAAGGATTGTGTAACATTTGAAAAGTGGCTTCTGCTCTTCTCTTAACCAGTTCACATATTGTATGGAACCTGCAAAACAGATGAGAAGGAACACTAAAACTTGCACGGTTGTGATTGACAAAATCTGTCCACATGCATTTAAACACTAGGCAAAGTACTCAAAAGCACCTCTGTGTGTCTTCAGGACCACATTGCCATGACGACACACACATGCAGACTCAATAGGTGAAAACAATACCAGCGTTGCTTTAGCAGCTGGTAATAATGGCTCTGAATTAGCTAAGAGTTTAAAAAGTATGCAATTACCTAATTCATTATCTCTGATGCGCTAACCTATTATTTAATGTGCTTCAAAAGGACATGAATATCGCCTTCATCAGCGACCGGTCCACCCCAGGGTCTGTCCATACGATGGCAACCATCGTGGTGGAGGGAAACAAATGAATGAGCAAGCATTCTGCGTTAAGTGTTCATACTGTTTGAAATAATGACTGTCGGCAGTGCAAACATCTTTGTTACATCTTTTGTAAAATTGATGTGTGTGATTTGCAGATTGGTGGCCATTGAGAGTTTGTTACTACTATATGATTATGTACTATATACATATTTGGCACTGGTTTTTGAATATGCTCCCTATATGCTCACGGCTGCATTTCCCCCTTTCGATATACGATTTCAGGATCGGGGTCTAATCGCCAAAGACTTAACATTTATCATATGGCATGTGTCAATAAATGTTCAAACAAAATGAAGTCTCTCCTGATTGAAACATGTGTTGAAATAAACAACTGCAGTTCAAAATAAAAAAGTAAATTGCCTAATATTTTTGTTGTGGAATCAATTAATTTCTTTCTTTAAAAGGCAAAAACATGAACAAGCTAAGAAAAACTTTATAAATGGTTGTCAACTTAAAAACGTGTGTTCACAATGATGGTAATTAAGTACATACAACTTAAAATTCCTTTTAAATAATGTGGTAAAACTTGTTGGAACAACTTGATCTTTGGAGTATATATATTTAATTTATATAGCGCTTCTCATCTGCCAAGACAAATCTCGAAGTGCTTCACAACAAGGGATACTGATACACTTTGAGAGATTAAACAAATAATTGTAATAATAATAAGAAATCAAAAAATAAAATATAAAATAGAGTATAAAAGTCGGAGATAGCGATAAAAATGGCAGTACTCCAGGTGTACCATGCTCAAAGTTTATTGGAAGGGCTGCCGAAAGAAGAGGGTCTTATCAACTTGTGTTTATGCTACCAATTATTAAGTAAGTTGTAGCAAGTGTATCAGCTGTAATTAAATGAGTGATATTCAGAAGAACTAGGAACGACTATGGAGCTGAATGTGTGTGAAAAATACCACTGAAACCAGGTATGCGTTACAAAATAGTTGCATTCAAGATAACAAGTTCATTCAAATTCACATGATTATTTTTCAGGGGCCCAGTAAAGGCAAAAGACAACAAAAGAAAAGCTTCCGGGGTAAAGTTAATTAATTTCCGTTTAATCCTACTTCAACATGTGGCAGGGAGGATAGGTTTAGAATCTTAGCTCGCCATCAAGGTCCATGAAAGGTCATCAGGTGCGGCAAGCACCTGGCAAAAGAAAATATATCCAAACAAAAAACCTGACCTGTAAAAGGTCACAAGGAATAATTAGTATCTTCCCTTTACGCATTTAAATACAAATAAATCTCTTAAATAAAATAAATACATCTCTTGTATAATACATCTCATAAATACATTCCTGGTTTAATAAATCTCTTAAATAAAATAAATACATTTCTGGTTGTACAACATTTCTATATCCATTTCTATACAAAACATTAATCTGTTTACATTCAGCCAGTAAACAACAAAGCAATACCTCAGGGCTGATAGCCAAAAGCCCACAAGGTTACACTTAAAGTAATTGGGATCAGTGAAGACCCATGCATAAGATATTTCTACTAGCTATAGAGAACCGCAGTGACGCGTCCTAAAACCCGGAAGTAAATTAGCATTTTTAGCACTTCCGGTTCCTTCGTCAAAAAAGCAATGTATTTTCTCCATAGGGTTTTGGAAAATAGCTCGAAATAAGGTCTGTGGTTGACACAAATTTAAGAGATAAATCACGTTTTGTTCTACGACAGTAGATACATCAGCAGTGACCCCACTGGTGATTTTTGAAGAGTTTACGTGTCTGAAAAACGATGGTTGTTACCGAGTGGCTGAATAGGACTACACTACAGAAATGGTCGAGTCCGTTGTACGTCATTACGCCTACACACGTAAACACTCCCGCTAAGTTTGTTTTCCCCTGTGTTCTGCTTGAAAGCAAGTACCTAGTACCTAGTAGCCTATCTGTAGTCTCTTTAGTATCTGTATATCTTACCATTAGAATCTCTATTTTTGAAATGGTCATTTTTAACACCGTAGTTTTATAAATTACATGCTTGCCACAATTGCCTCAGGCCCCTGATGCCCAACAGATTTGAGAATTTCAGGAACAGTAAGTGTTTCCAAGCTGTAGTGTTCCTCTTCTGGCTCGGGGGAGAGAAGCCAAGACATTCCTGAGAACCTGCCCCCGAGTCTGTCCCTCAGTCAGTCACGATCTTCGGAGGTGGGCTCTCTTGTCAGCGGGTTGAATGAGTTATTGGTTGGAGGAAATAGCTCCTCCACTGAATGCGTACGTTTAGCTGCCGTTGGCTTCTTCCACTGACGGGGTGTCAGTGCAGCTGAAAGTGTGGATGGCAAAGATGGCTAATGCAGCCGCATGACTGCATTTCCATTCTCCACGTAGGCATTCACATTTTGTGGAGAGAATTCCCTCTTCTCCTGTAGATACCTGTGGTGGTGGGATTGTTTTATTATTTAAAATATATTTACATTTGTAATGCCTTCCCAAGTATCCCTTTAATTGTTTATAGCCTACTGTATGTTTATTTCATGAATATTTCTGTGTTTTCTGGTGTGTAAAATTTGTAATCTTGGGGCCTCTTCTCTTTAACGTCTACATGCTACCACTGGCTCAGATAATGAAGAACAACAAAATAAGTTACCATAGCTATGCAGATGACACACACATTTACCTAACCATTTCACCAGGAGACTATGCTCCATTTCAAACACTGAGTAAGTGCATTGAACAAATCAATGACTGGATGTGTCAGAACTTTCTCCAATTAAACAAAGATAAAACTGAGGTAATGGTTTTTGGAGCAAAGTCAGAACGTTTAAAAGTTAGCGCTGAGCTTCAGTCTGCAATGTTCAAACCAACAGATAAAGCCAGAAATCTAGGTGTAGTCATGGACTCTGACCTGAGTTTCAACAGTCACATTCAAACGGTTACTAAATCAGCCTACTATCACCTAAAGAATATATCTAGGATTAAAAGACTAATGTCACAGCAGGATTTGGAAAAAAGTGTCCATGCTTTTATCTTCAGTAGACTGGACTACTGCAATGGTGTCTTCACAGGTCTCACTAAAACATCAATTAGGAAGCTGCAGCTGATTCAGAACGCCGCTGCTCGAGTCCTCACTAACACTAAGAAAGTGGATCACATCACTCCTGTTCTGAAGTCTTTACACTGGCTTCCTGTGTGTCAAAGAATAGATTTCAAAAATACTGCTGCTGGTTTATAAAGCACTGAATGGTTTAGGCCCAAAATACATTTCTGACCTCCTGCTAAATGATGAACCATCCAGATCTCTCAGGTCCTCAGGGACTGGTCAGCTTTCTGTCCCCAGAGTCAGAACTAAACATGGAGAAGCAGCGTTCAGTTATTATGCTCCAAACATCTGGAACAAACTCCCAGAAACCTGCAGGTCCGCTGCAACTCTGACTACTTTTAAATCCAGACTGAAGACTTTTCTTTTTGCCGCTGCTTTTAATTGAACTATTCACATCTTAAACTGCACTGTAACTTTTATCCATGTATTTTTTCTTTTAATGTTTATTTTATTAGCTTTTCTTTTTAATGACTGATTTTAAATGCCATTTCTTAATGTCTTTCATTTTTTGTAAAGCACTTTGAATTGCCTTGTGTTGAAAAGTGCTATATAAATAAACTTGCCTTGCCTAATAAAGATTTCATGTGACACATAAAATGGATTTGTTGATGGGAATTAATGTGAATAAATTAACTCTAGGTTAACGGTACTCTTGCTATAACTACTCACCGACACTCTATAAACCTTGTCCCTCATGCTAGCCCTGACAACACCGGTAAGCACACCTTCATCTAGGCTGCACGTTTCCTGACTTGTAGTGGTTCTCTCCTCTATCTCCATTCTTCTTGTCATCTTTGTAAAACGATATCAGACTGGTAATTGACACAGCCATGACTTCTAGTTAAATTCAGTGTGGCTAAAATGAAAAGCTTTGTTAAAATATGCAAGCACGCGGAAGTCAAAGTCAGCTTTATTGTAAAAAAATGCTACATGTGTTATACATCCAGAAATATCGTTTCCCACAGTGTGACATGTAGCCTATACATAAAACAAAAAGGGCCTAGATAAACGGGGTATACAGTTTAAAATGTTAATATATTTAAAGTGTTCAAAGTGCAGTTTCAGTGCAAGTCAGTTGAAACGATCTTAAGTTGGCGTGACGTTGAAGTCGTGCGACCCTGCTGCTGTACTGGCTTGTAGTTCGTTTATAGCATAACGTTAGCATTTCGCTTTTGGCGACTAGATTTATGATTCAAAAATTATAAAAGTAGGGTAGACATGTGGAGATTATCCGGCTGAACAAAACGTGATCCTTCTCTTAAATGTGTGTCAACCACAGACCTTATTTCGAGCTATTTTCCAAAATCCTATGGAGAAATTGCATTGCGTTTTTGACGAAGGAACCGGAAGAAGTTTACATCGGGTTTTAGGACGCGTCACTGCGGTTCTCTATACTATTAGCATGCTAACCGCTAGCTTAGCAGCTAACGAGAGCTATCTCAATGTAGATTTCGTATTGAAAATGCTAACCGCTAAGCTAGCGGGCACATTCCAATAACATTACACATTTTAAATACATTCTACCAATACAAGACTCACCGCTGATTGCAGCCATTTTTAACAAAACGTTAATCTGTTTAGGAATCCCTGTGTGTAGTATGTAGCAACCAGCATCACAACCGACCAGTAAAGGAAACGGAAGTGACCTGGCTGCCATTTATACTGAGCTACGAGAGCCTGCTAGGATTGAACCTGGGTTACAAAGTGGTAATTAAAAACACCTCTGATTGTAGAGGAAAAGCCTTCTCCCCTAACTCATAAGTTTGTTGGTTTAACACAATTTCATTAGAAGTTGTCATAACTCAATAAACATTGATGCAAACTGTTGCGTTGATTTTCTTTGTTGAGCCAAAGCATTTGTTTTTAGAGTGTAGCCTATGTGTGATGCAATGCTGATATCTAGTGGCCAAAGGTAAACACATCCACACTGAGAATACCTCTGTGGCATAGAGACCAGGAGTTCAGTTTCAAAGTAAAACAATTCCACAAATGATTTATTTGTACTTCACCAGAGATTGAATGATCACAAAGTCTGTTTTTATTTCAGTTCATAGCATTGGTTATAGTCACGAACACAACAGCACGAAAGAGGTTGATGACTTGAGGTCACTTCTTTAAAAAAAGATATCATGGATGTTAGGAAACCATTAAAAATCAATATTATCTGGTACATATGTTATTCAAGCAAAGACTGAACAATCATCCATAATGCTTCAAAATAAAATATACAGAACAATTGCATCCCTAGTCCAGCAATACATCGATGTTAATTATCACTACATTGTCCTGCATAATAAAAAACACTGCTCAAATACGGTTTCTCTTCAAGAAGCCTTCAAATTATAACAAGTCAAACAAAAGCACCTTTTTTAAAAGTAACCTTTTTTTTTGTTTATTTTCTAACCAAATATGAAGGAAAAATATTTAAGTTTAGAACACAAATGATAAATCAAATTCAGATAACATTTCAACTGAATATGCACTTTTTTTTCCTATATCACATTGGTATACTAGCAGGCTTGGAATTTCGTCATTTTAGGGGCAAGGCCATTTGGCCTTCCCGTTCACATTTTTTTTAAGGGCCCAAAGGCCACATGACAGGGCACAAAGGCTGTTTGGTTAAATTACGCTGGTCAATCAACATGACTGAAAAGTGTAGCACTAAAGTCAACACCAGTCGTTTTACAACCGGCTGAATAGCAATAGTGTTTCTTAAACGTATACGTTAAGTTCAGCCATACACCACATAAGTCAGTGAGGGGTAGACAGTAAGGGTAAAATTGTATTGTCACTGGCCCCACCATTGTAACCACTGGCCCGGAGCATTTGTCCACCAAAAAAAAAATCGACTAATAATGAAGAAAATTAACACATTTGTTGCAATAATTTATGCACTAACTACATTACTACAACATTTTAATCATCAGTTCTTCCTCATTTTCCTCAATTGTTCATATTTGGTTTATTAAAATAATGATATTGTGGTCATTGTTAAAAAATGTCTGCTATTATTATGAGTATTATTATTTGTATAATGCACTTTCTGCCTTCCTGTCATTAGGAGTTAGAAATGTAATGGCTATATGTAATTGATTAGAACCTTCATTATCCTAAACTGGTGGAACATTTCGCCAATACCTTTATATTGTCTACTCTTCACTTACTTGTCAGCATAGGTCGGCATTGATGTACAGAGCCGACAGAAGACCTTGTTTATACTGGCATCATATTGAGAGGTGCAGTGACGCGTCCTGAAACCAGGAAGTAAGCTGCTAGTTCCCTCCACAAAAAGCAATGGAATTTCTCCACAGGGTTTTGGAAAATAGCTGGAAATAAGGTCTGTGGAAAACAAACCTGCTTGATAAATGCACGTTTTGTTCAGCCGGATAATCTCCACATGTCTACCCTACTTTTATAATTTTCGAATCATAAATCTAATCGATAGATTATAAAAGGGTTTTAGGACGCAGCACTGCAGCCAGCTCCCTGTCACTCCTTTAACTCCTCCGGTGACTTTCTTTTATTTGAAGATTGTTTTTTGCCCGGCGCTTGGCCGGTTACCGCTCGTATTAAAAACATTTTGGCGAATGGTTAGGTGGCGCGATAGTCTGTAGTGAAGAAGGAGCGCCCTCCCGCTCACCGGAGCCTGCTCGCGCTGTGCTCCGCAGCAAACAGCTGTTTGCACGTCGAGCAGCAAACAGCTGTTTGCTTTTCCCCCCCAACAACGACAACCGACTCACGAAACGCTATGTTGTAGCGTTGATAAACGAAACAATTTAACTAAATTGCTAGTCAAAATACCAATACCACAGGACATTTTTTTTTACTTTTGACAGGGGCACAAAGGCCACTTTGGCCGTGAATTGCATTTTTTTTAACAGGGCATCACGGCCAAAGTGTGGGGCAATGACGTCGTGAAATTCCCACCCTGTATACTAGCATTGACCACTATGCCTATTTTAGTATGAACATTTTGTCTGGCATGTTTATGTGTGTATATATATATATATATATATATATATATATATACACACACACTGTATCTACAAGTATTGTTGGCAATGCTTTATTTGCATTGCTCAACATGCTGATCTCAAAGATCAGGCCGTTTGATTGACAGTAGGTCTGACGATGATCAGAGGGGCAGCATTATTGCCTCCATCATTACTACAGGGACTTAATATTGGGTAGAGTTTCTCAGTGAAGCCGCAGCCAGTGAAGGAGTAGATCAGAGCTGCAGCATCTACGTCATAAAAGGAGACCAGACCCTCCTCATAATCCACAAACACCCCTACCTTCTGAGGCTGAGACTTCAGAGAGAGACGGACTGACGGAGAATCAAGAGCTCTGTACTCATTTCCATTTCTCAAACATATAGTCCAGTAACCGTCCTGAGGCCTCATGTTGAACTCTCCCTTCCTGTTGATCGACTCTCTGGCCACTCCTATATTCCATTTAGGCTTCCCTTGAACATGAACCTCGGAGTAAAATCTGCCTGAAGAGAAACTCTGCCCTCCCAAAACAAAATTATAATGAGAAAATCTCTGTAGGTTGTCTGGAAGATTCTTCTTTACATCACCAAGACTCACTTGTCTCCTATCAGGAGACAGGATGAGTTCAGGGTGTGCTGTATCAGGATCAAGAGTCACATCCACTGCGTACTTCTGGACCCTCTTCAGCTCAGCCTCACCGAGCAGCTTCTTCATCTCTTTATCAAGGGTCTCCTCCAGCTGGATCAAGGCCCCCTCCACAGCTTTCTCATATGAAGGTACATGGACGTTGATCTTTGTCCAGTCCTTTGTGGGTGGAACATCTTTCAGCAACGGGAAGCTTCGGAGAACATGGAGGTGGTCTTCTGAGCGTGTGACCTGCCCCACGTCAGTGTTTCTCTTCTTCAGATCTGATGTTTCCTGTTCCAGCTCTTTGATGAGGCCTTCGGCCTGTTTCTGTGTTGCTGTCATCTTCTCTCCTATTGTTTTGTAGAGCTCATTCAGACCTCTCTCAAGAAACTTGTTCAGAGAAATGAAGACCTGAGCACCTTCTGATAGCTTCATTTTCGCATTTTCTGTACTTCGCTTTACTGAGTGTTTGATCGCCTCAATCTTTACTCGTCTCTTCTGGATCATGTCCTGAATTTTAGCCTCTGTCTTCACCAGCTCAACCTTTTTGTCTTCATATTCATCTTTCAGAGGAACAAACTCATGCATCTTGTGGTCTAAAGCAGAGCAGTGCAGACAGACAAATGTCTGGTCGGTCTTACAGAACAGCTCCAGAGGTTTGTCGTGCTTCGGACACATCCTGTCTTCCAGGTTCTCCACAGGGTCGATCAGCTGATGTTTTTTCAGACCGGACACATTGAGATGAGGCTCCAGGTGAGTCTCACAGTAGGAGGCCAGACACACCAGGCAGGACTTCAGGGCCTTCAGTTTGGTTCCAGTGCAAAAGTCACAGGAAACGTTTACTGGTGTGAACGATTGTTGCTGTGACCGTTTGCGGTTGGCTTTCTGTTGAGCCGACTTTCTGAACTCACCAACCATCTCAGAGAACAAAGTGTTGACCCTCAACAAAGGTCTTATTTGAAAACCCTCATTACACAGGGGACAAATGTATCTGTTATTAGTATCCCAGTGTGCAGTGATGCAGGTTTTGCAGAAGTTGTGTCCACATGGTGTGCTGACTGGATCCCAGAACACATCCAGACAGATGGCGCACCGAAACTGCTCTTCGGATAGCAGGCAGTTGACAGAAGACATGTCTGAGAACAAAAGTCAAAGTATTATTAAAGAAGACATATTATGCGCATTTTAACATTTTATAATTGTATTTTATGCCTCTGTGACATGTCTCCATGCTTTAATGTTCAAAAAGCTCTTTATTTTTCTTATACTGCCTGTGCTGCAGCACCTCTTTTCACCCTCTGTCTGAAACCAGAGTCCAGTCTGCTCTGATTGGTTAGCTGGCCGACTCTGTTGTGATTGGTCAACAGCTTAGAGATGTCCCGCCCCTTAGCCTATCACGCACAATGTGTTGGAGCTCTAGCCGATAGAGATGTGAATGTTACATGTGATGTCACTATGATCAGGAATCAAACAAATAAGTCCAATGGAGGCGTTTCAGGCAGTGGGGGAGTGTGTGGGAGAGAAACTCCCTCTGGAGGGAACACACTACAGGAAAGGAAAAAAACCCAAAAGCATATTAAGGCCTCATTTAAATATTTTGTTACACACATATTTCAAGTCAAAGTCAAATCTGTATAACGGATAAAGTATGATTACTGCATTAAAAATAACTTTGTAGGTATTTTTTAACTCAACTGAAAAGTTACTTTAACTGATTTAGTGGGAATGCTCATACAGCATTCAACTATCTGTTATTCGACGCACGAAATTCTTTATTATTCCGCCGGGTTATTTTGCACCTCTTCTTCTCCCACATTCCACATCGCAGAAACTCCGTTAAAACATCAAAACGTTCAGATCGGTCGGGAATTGATAGCTATTACTTTTCTCATTCATAACTTTCATAATTCCAGAGATATATCCCATAATGCATCACATTTTTAACATGGAAGTCAATGGAGAAACTAATCAGACTTCAACAATCTTCATTCAACTTCAAGTGCTAACTGCTCCTTCATACTTCCACTCAGAAACCTCATTCCAACTTTAAAATGTTACACATCTTTCTGACATTATTTGTGTAACACAATTTTTAAATCTGATACGTACTTTTAGAGATATTAAAAATTGTTCAGACCTTGGTAATGAGGCCTTCTTCAGATTTTAGAGTGCGTGATGTCACAGCTAGAGTGGAGGACAGATTTAATTTTGCTTTCATATTTTCTTTTAAACCTACCATAATTCCCAAACCCTACATTCCTGAGACATACTTTTTCATGAGAAACGTAGGAAAACATCTCGTAGCTTGAAAAATAAAAATTAAGCAAAATAATTAAACAAAATGCCTCTTGAGGGCATGAAGTGACAACAACTTTCAACATGTCTCCATTAAACCCCATTGTAAGTTCAGCCTCATCTTTCCCCACCACAGCAGCCACACACCTTTAGTTAGTCTGCCAAATAAGGCCACATTATTAACCTGAAAGTACACAAAAAGTACACTTCAGATACTCAAGTTCCTTGACATGCTTCACGCTTTGACATTTTACCGATATCTGTTACGGTTCTCTTTATCTCTCATTCAGAACAATGAAAATGCTCTCCTCTCACTGATTACTGCACATCACCATGGAAACCTTTGATTTCTGGACACGTTGTTAGCTCAAATATAAACACCTGTGTCATGGAACACGATGATGTCATAAATCCAACTGACATGCTCAGAGCAGCAGACTTCAGATAATGGTTAACACAGTCTACATCAATTTTGGAGTGTCATCATATGCCGTTTCTATGGAAACGCATCCCTCGCCATAAAACAAGATGTCGCTGTAACTCCAATGGACACGGTTCGATCATCCCCCAAACTTCGCTTGTATATCACCGGTCCATGCCTCAACAGCTCTACGCCAAATCTGAGATCTCACCATAGGCTGTTGCCATGGAAACGCATCCCTCACCATAAAACACGATGTTGTCGTGATACCTATGCAAATGGTCTAAAACAGCACCAGACTTCAGATAATGGTTAATGGTCTGGCCCTCAACAGCTCTACGCCAAATCTGAGATCTCACCATAGGCTGTTTCCATGGAAACGCATCCCTCACCAAAAAACACGATGTGACCCCCATCACCCCAGCCGTAAACTGTTCAGTCTGCTGCCGTCTGGCAGGCGTTACCGCTGCATCCGGACAAAAACCACCAGATTCAGAGACAGTTTCATCCCACTGGCAATAAGACTGTTAAACACCTGAACTGTTGTAACAACATCCATAACATTCATCTGCTACTTAGTAATTATGTATCTATTTATCTAATATATCATTCCAATAGCTTGCATATAGACTCTTATTTCACTTTTTTTAAACTATTTTTCTTCTTGTATTTAATTTGTAATATTTACTTGCACTATATTTTTCTGTTCTTCTGTATTATTGTGTTGCTCTGTTGGAGAAGCCTGTGACCTAAGATTTTCATCGACATAACTACTCTGTAGCTATGTTCGTATGACAAATAAAGAACCTTGAACCTTGATATGCAAATGCTCAAAACACCACCAGACTTCAGTTGACAGTTAAAATTTGGTCCAGCCCTCAACATGTCTATGTGCCATTAGTGAGTTTTCCTCAAAAGCTGTTGCCATGGCAACGCATCCCTCGCCGTAAAACACGATATTGCTATAACTCCTATGAAAATGGTCAAAAAGTGCTCAAACTTCACGTGTGCTAACAGTCCAGCCGTGAAGACATCTACGTGACAGTTTTGAAATGTCTTCAAATGCCGTTGCCATGGCAACACAATGCTCGCTATGAAACACAGTTTTCTCATAGCTTCAGTGAAAATGCTCCAAACGGCCCAAAACTTCACAGGTTTGGTAATGATGCAGCCATCAAAACATCTAAGCGTAATATGGGGTGTCATCAAATACCGTTGCCATGGCGATAGATCATTCGTCATCAAGTTAGTTCAAAAGTTTGCAGTTCAAATATTCTGCTGCTTTCCAAGCTTTTTTACTTTCTTTTCTTCTCTCATCACACATTCAAGCCCCCTGTGTTCATGTATCATTTCAATCTAAATTATTCACTTTCTTCTTCCACATTACATTTCAGAATAGCAATTCAGCGTCAGCTTTTCAGCATTAAGCATTCCCACTAACAATTTCTTCAGGAATTGCATTCTCTAGTTTAATTTCCTGTTTGTTTATAGCTTTACTGTACGTGTTGTGTTAATCCTGGTTGTTTAAACTCAGAAAATATGATCAGCTGTACTCACCCATATTTGAGTAAAGTGCTGAGAAAGAACTGACAAACAGTTTAATCTTCCTTCAGACAGAAAATCCAGAGACGTGTCTCTACTGCAGCTCTGACAAACGATAAGTTTCATTTATGGAAAGTGACGTTACAGCTCTCCTCCCTCCAGTGTTGCTCCTCCTCTTAGAGCAGCTCTGTGTTTCTCCTTCAGGGTTAGTCAGGACTAAAGCTACAGACATCTGGGCACAAGATAGGTTTAACATTTAGAAATACTTTTAACATATTTTCTTAAAGCCACTAGGACAGTTGTCTAAACAAATATATATATATCTTAGATTCAGAAAAAAACAACAGTGCTCTTCAGATCAGTGCAAAGCCGAGCTCACTGTTTTCCCTGCAATGTTTAGCCGTTTCGTGTCATTCTTTTGTTTGCCTTTTTCTGTAGTTGTTGCTCAATCATACCAGGAAGTAGTCTTGTGTGCAGTCTGTGAAAGCCTTTAACAAACTCTTCTCTCTATGTGTGATGTAATGCTGATATCTAGTGGCCAAAGCAAGGTAAACACATCCACACCGAGAACACCTCTGTGGCATAGAGACCAGGAGTTCAGTTTCAAAGTTAAACACTTCCACAAATGATTTATTTGTACTTCACCAGAGTAGATTTTTTTTAGATTTTAATGATCACAAAGTCTGTTTTTATTTCAATTCATAGCATCTGTTATAGTCACTAACACAACAGCATGAAAGAGGTTTAAAAACATATATCATGGATGTTAGGAAACCATTAGAAATCTATATTATCTGGTACATATGTTATTCAAGCAAAGACTGAACAATCATCCATAATGCTTCATATAAAACATTTTATTAAAAAAAGACAAATAGATACAAAACTAGAAATATAGTAGAAATGATTCATATTCATTACATTGTATATTGTTTGAATTAGTAGCTCTTTGTCATTTTCAGTTGAGTATGAGATTCTCCCTCACATACTCAATAATTATCTGCATTGTTGTTGTGAAGGCACGTGGTTGTTTACCAATACCAACACTGTTCATGGTTTTGTGACGAGGCTTGCATGTTATCAAAGTTTTTCTATAAAAGTTGAATAAAGACATGGTTTATATTAACATCCAAAGAGATTAACAGAATAGTTTCCACAGCAAAATAGCATTCATACCAATAACTAAGATATAACTAAAATAACTGCATATCAGTGCATCCCCAGTCCAGTGATTCACAAAGTAAACCATTCGTAATTATCACTACATTGTGGAGCAAAACAGAAACCACAAAAAAAGATGTTGTCTCTCAGAAGTATTACATTTAAAAACAAATTGACAGTTTTAACAGTAAGAAAAAACGTAACTCTTATGACAAACAGTAAAAATAGAAAGCTCATAAAACAAATGATTAAGAACAGTGCATTAATACTAATTATTCCACAATTTAGGTGAATACTCAATTCTGATTGGTCCAGCTGGACATTCTACCGGTCTGTTAATTTACGCTAATAGCCCGCAAATTGACCAATCTTTTTTAATCAATAAAAAATGTTAAATGAATTTTCTGAATCAAGTTCTAGGTTTATTTGCGCAGTGGATAGTGCCTTGGTGTTGGGATCTGGGAGTCACAGGTTCAAACCCCACTGCAGTCAGCATGTCGTTGTGTCCCTGGGCAAGACACTTCAGCCCAAATTGCTCCTGTGGGGATTGCCCACAGTATTGACTATGTAAGTCGCTTTGGATAAAAGCGTCTAACAAATAACAAGTAATGTTATGTAGCCGTGTATAGGGGGTGTTCTTTTTTCATTATTGACCACATCACTGCACATTACCTCACAAACATTAGCATTTCTTACCAAAAATTAACAAAACATACTTTAATTTAAAAATGGATCAGCCAGGCTTGTGTTTTTGGCATCCTATTTTCTGCTCCTTTTGTGCAATGAAATGTTGTCTCGTACACATTTACAATGTGGATATGAAAGGTTAAAGACGCATTTAATGACTATATGTACCGTTGTCAATGCTTTTATTGTTCTATAAAGTAGTCATGATAAGGTCAGGCCTTGACAGGACAGATGATCAGAGGTGCAGAGTTTTTACCACCATCATTATTACAGGGACTGAAGAACGGCAACAGTTTCCCGTTGAAGGAGCAGCCAGTGAAGGAGTAGATCAGAGCTGCAGCATCTACGTCATAACAGGAGACCAGACCCTCCTCATAATCCACAAACACCCCCACCTTCTGAGGCACAGACTTCAGAGAGAGGCTGACTGGAGGGTCCGCATGAGCATTGTACCTATTTCCATTTCTCAAACATATCGCCCAATAGCCACACTGAGGGCTCATTGAGATTCCTCTCTTCCTGTTGATCGACTCTCTGACCACTCCTAAATCCCAGTTGATCTTCCCCTTAACTTGAACTTCATAGTAGAATTTGCCTGCAGAGAAACCCTGCTTTCCTAAAACAAAAGTACGATTAGTAAATCTCTCTGCATTGTCCGGGAGATTCTTCTTCTTCCTACCACAATGATTTACTTCTTTCCCATCATCAGACAGTCTGAGTTCAGCTTGTGCTGTATCAGGATCAAGAGTCAGATCCACTGCGTACCTCTGGACCCTCTTCAGCTCAGCCACAGGAAGCAGCTTCAAAATCTCATTACTGATTGTCTCCTCCAGCTGGCGCACATTTCTTACTCCAGTCCCCTCGTATGATTGACAGACACTGACCTCTGTCCAGTCCTTTGTATGGGGAGCAGATTTAAAGGACTGGAAGCTTCGGAGAAGATGGAGGTAGTCTTTAGAGCGTAAGAGATGCTCAACCTCAGAGCTTCTCTTCTTCAGCTCAGAGATTTCCTTTTCCAGCTCTTTGATGAAACCCTCAGCCTGTTTCTGTGCCATTTCCTGACTCACTTCTATTGTTTGAATGAGCTCGTTTAGTCCTGTCTCAAGAGACTCCTTCAGAGCAGTGAAGACCCGAACACCTTCTGCTACCTCTCTGTCTGCATCTTCTTTACCGAGGTCGACTGACCGTGTGATCTCCTGAATCTTCAGTTGTCTTTTCTGGATGATCTGCTCAATTTCCGCCTCTGTCTTCCACAGTTTGACCTTCTTTTCTCCATATTCTTTTTCCAGAGGAACCACATCATGCATCTTGTGGTCTGAAACATGGCAGAGCAGACACACAAATGTCTGGTCGGTCTTACAGAACAGCTCCAGAGGTTTATCGTGCTTCGGACACATCCTGTCTTCCAGGTTCTCCACGGGCTTGATCAGCTGATGTCTTTTCAGGCTTGAGGCTGTCAGATGAGGCTCCAGGTGAGGCTCACAGTAGGAGGTCAGACACACCAGGCAGGACTTCAGGGCCTTCAGTTTGGTTTCAGTGCAGACGTCACAGGGAACTTCTCCTGGTTTGAAGACTTGATGCTCTGAGCTGTTGCTGCGGCTGCTTCTGGCTTTCTGTTGAGCCGACCGTCTGAACTGAGCCACCATCTCAGAGAGTAAAGTATTCACTTTCAAATCTGGTCTTGTGGCAAAAGCCTCTTTACACAAAGGACACTGGTATTTGTCATTACTATTCCAGTGGTCAATGATGCAGGTATTACAGAAGTTGTGCCCACATGGTGTGCTGACTGGATCCCTGAACACATCCAGACAGATGGAGCAGAGGAACTGATCTTCATGTAGCAGGCAGCTGACAGAAGACATGTCTGAGAACAGAAGTCAAAGTATTATAAAGTGAAAAGTTAACACCTATCATTTGTTTAAAAAAATATATCACAGCATGATTATTGCAACATTGTGAAACCATGTCATTCTGTAATTGAAAGAAAGTTACTTCCTGCTTTTATAGAGCTGTTAGTTTTGTGTTAAGGCGGGTTGAATACAGTTAATTATAAGTTGCACTCACCAGTATTAGAGTAAGTTGTTGAGAAGACCTGACGAACTTAGTATAATATTTCTTCAGACAGAAAACCTCTGTCTAGACTGACTGCAGCTCCGAACAACAAGTTTTACTTCAGGAATGCGCCGTTGAAGCTACCTGTGTTGCTCCTCCTCTTGCAGCACCTCTGTATGTGAGTGTTCCCTTCTTTAGTAAATCTTAACTCTGGACAGGAGGGAAAACACATGAGCCTCAACTAGAGGACAAGTCTCCATTTTCAAAATAAAACGCTTTCACAATCAATTTGCTCAATACTAATCAAACGTCAGCATCACATTACTGATCCTTATAATTACCAACAAAGGTATATTGTCAGATTCAATGTCAGCTTTATTGCCAGAGTATGTGTAGACATTACAACATTTAACTTTCAGTTATTGTTACCCTCAATGCACACATACACTTAGCCTATACAAAATATACATGCTGATTGTTGTCTCAATAATGTGTCTATTAGACCTTTTACAACAGTGAACAACGTCCTTTACAATGCCTCTAAATTAAGATCTTTGTGATTTCTTGTTTTGTTCAACCAGTAGTAAAAAGAAACACAAAGATGACATACCAATTTTTTGTGTAAAAGTTCAACATTTCATTGAAATGGTGGTCTTTTATGGTGTTTTGGATGATTGTATTATTTCCCAAAAGAATTCTATGTGTTTAACTTTGTACTTTAGTTTATGTTGAAGTAGTACCGTATTAACTATCACAGGTATTTTTATTTTGAACATGTTTAACCGGAAGTAAAGCCACTGTGTTGTTTTGCTAACTTGATGCTAAGGGGGGAACCTGGTACACATAAACTTCTCCAGTTATGTATCATCTTAAATCAATGTCTCCGGTTCTATCTGGGCAATTTGACCTCTAAATGTCCGTCTGAGGCTCTTCAAACACCGGGCGGCACAGTTCGCTCAATTGCTCTTATTTTCAGAGCCACTGTTAGCATGCGGATGCTAACTTCAGCTAGCGACCGTTGGTACTAAAGTCGCCACACAGACGGGACAACTGACAGAAGTCATACTTGTTTTTTCTTTATTTTCCCACCGCCAGCACAGTGAATGATGTGGAAAGCAACTATACTAGCGTTTGGTGTTTTGCTGCTGGCCTTGTTATTCGGGAACTTTGTTTGTTTGGGTTGGTTTCAACAAGACAGCAGCGTAAAACCCAAAACGCAGCAAAGCGAGCAACCGAGCAAAGCTTCTCCTTCTCCAGACAGCCAGGACCAGAGCTGCTTCTGCCATGTAAGTAACATTAAAACTGTGTGTGTGTGTGTGTGTGTGTGTGTGTGTGTGTGTGTGTGTGTGTGTGTGTGTGTGTGTGTGTGTGTGTGTGTGTGGCATTAGAGTCAAACGATGATATAAAGGTTGTGTATTTGCTTTCTAAAGCTTTAAACGTGGCAATACGACACAGCCTCTCCATTCAGGAAATATTCTAGCATTTTCTGCTGTCATCTTAATTTGACGTCACAGTGTGTGTAATGCAAGCTAGCAGCAACCATCTCCTTCTCTTTTCGTGTGTGAAAGTCACTCTATTTTTATATATATATTTTAGCAATAATAAAATACAAACGTAGCTTCACAAAACATCAAAAACACATTGAATGGAGATGCAGGAAATAACATTTTGTAAATATAAAAGATAGTAAAGCAGCAACAATATCCATCCTGGAATAAAACGGCAGGAAGAAAAGGTGTAGGATTTGTTTAGGTTTTATTTATTAACATTACTGGTCTCAATTATTTTATGTTGCCTGTATGGCAGATCAAATCATTCTTGTTCTGTTGTCAAAAGAACACTCTGTTTTCTGACTGTAATATTAAATACATGAAAAAAATAAGCAAACATCTCCATATCTTTTCATGTGTGAAAGTGACATTAAAGCTCTCTTTTTTTATATATTCTCCAGTAATCAAATACAAACGTAGTCTTTATTTATTCCGGAAACTACGGACATGGTTGGCAAATAGCAACGACGTTTCTCTTTTTTCTTTTAATGTATTTATCGATCTCCTAAATGAGAATTACTAGCGAACGATTGTGTTTGTTCACGTCCCATTGAAACTCATTAAGTGACTGTCACATTATGTAATCATGTATATGTATTTACTGCGTTACTCCTGGTTTACCCAACTTCCGTTTTTTCAAAAACGTATGAAGACTATTTCGAGGATTTTTAAGAAATAAAAATTGAAATAGGATAATTATTGAAAGCAATACATACAAATAGAAGTGTTATACAATTGTTATGTTGTGGATTTTCTGCTAAACTGATGTTATTTCTATTAGCAAGTAGAAAAGCGTGGTGTGACGTGATTGGCTGAGGCCTTCTGTCCTCTCGTGGGAGTTGTAGTCTTTCGCCCCGCTACCAACAAGCGGTGTATACGGCTTCTGACCCGGAAGTGGACTACACAATAGTAGGGCGCTTGTGGAGAAGGCGGGATTTACTGTTGACAGCTGGTTGTTTGGAGGCGGGGCCCTTTGGGGGGGTTGGCATTGGCACTGAAAGGTTTGTAATGACAGCTCAGTCCACAGACAGAGCTGCTGCTGCTGCTGTGACATATGGGCTGAAAGTTTACATAGAGGAAGTTTTGATTTGAAGCTAGAAAACAGAAGTAGAGATATTACAACAGCATGCTGAGAGGGATTTGCCTCTTCCTGCCTCTTGTGGCTCTCAGTGGACTGCTCGGTGGACAACTTTACACAGAGGTTTGGTTAATGTGGCTATACTTTACTGAGATTTCCCAGATGTGTCTGAATAATACAATACTAGATATAAGGTTTCAATAAGTAGATCATAGCAGTATTATTCGTGTTGTATTAAATATCAGAAAAGTGGCTCCATATGCTTGGTCATACTCTGATATTTAATTTGGTTTAATACATTAATTTCACATTTGTTTATTTAAAACATGGCTATTTAAGGCTAGAAAATTTGCTTTAATTTACAGCTCAATCATTTTCTTAGAATTTCTTTGGTTGTTTTCTTCAATATACAACCAAGCCTAATTATAATGTATTACATATTTAATTGGGCACTTCAAATAAACAACATCTAGCCATAGTTATTATACAGAGATTTAGATTTTGGATTTACCTTCCCTCCAAGCATACATATTTGTCAGTGATGTGACGTTTACTCGAATGAGCACCTGGGGGAACAACACATGGGGAAACACTGAAAGGGTCATTTTAGGAAGTGTATCTGTTTATGCAAATAACTAAACCGAGAGAGACATTTACAAAGCTCTGAATCGACTACCTCCTGTATCACTTCTCCACAATATAGGAGGTATAGTCACAGTATGTTGGTGTATCTTTTGTAATATTCGTACCTTGAACAAGCTCTGCCCACTATTGTTGTAAATAGTAAAAAAAAAAAAGATCGCCGGATTAAAAAAAATAAAAATAATAATCATGTGAGAAAGAGAAAATTCACACAATGTAGATATTTAAATGAATTTAGTCTTCCTTTATGTATGCAAGGGGACGTATGATTACATCATTTAAGATTGATGGTTGTTTTTAATACAGATGTGTGTCCTATCTGTGAAGCCAAAAAGTTGTCTGTTCTTTATTTAATTGTTTTTAGTGCCTTTTTAAGAATGTTGGCCTGGATATTCGTATTATGAAATGTGTGTACTTTACCATTTTAATGTCAACTGGGGCTATGGGTTATTTTTCACTATTTTCTTACATTTAATGGACAAACGATCAGTCTGTTTTCAAGAAAGATATCATCAGTTTAATACAACAGGTTTCTAAATTGCGTCTTGTTTATTGTGATAACATGAAAAAACATGACGTGTTAAAAAATGCCCTCTCAACAGTGTTTGTGTTCAGGGCAGGTTAGCTGTTTTTTAGCCCCCTAAACCTGGTGTGTGTGCTCTGGATTAAAGCTACAGGTGGTGGTTGGTTACCGCTAACTTTTAACGATAAGACAACCAAAGCCTCTTTACTGCAACAGGGTGGTGTTAACCCCCCCACCTTTAATACCTCCCTCTGTTTACCGAACTCTCCTCACATTTAAAACTCGGGTTGTTTAGTTGCTCCTCGGGTCAAACACATTCATCTGGAGATGGAGGTGTATCCTTTGTGATGATCAGAGGGAGGTTTGCATTTTGTATGAGCTGTTTGGGATCAGGTAACACGGCACTGTGCGCCCTCACACAGCAGGGGGTGGATGTATTATGTATGGAAGTGCAGGTGGACAACAGCCTGTGTGTCTGCGGGCCTCCTGCTGTGAAAAGGGGAAAGTGGCTTCCCAGTGGAGTTGTTAGTGTTTAGCAGAAGGAGAGCCGAATACATCTTTTACACACTTATACAAATATCCTTAATGTTCAGAATCAGAATGCCTTTATTCGTCCCAGCTACAGACGGCTACATTGTAACAGCAGAAAAGAGCCAAAGACGGCTTAATGTTACCTAAGAAGCATGCATACGAAAGTATTAAAGATTTTTTTTAAAGTTACACAATTTACAAAACACACATGCTGTAACAGTTCTGAAGATTTAGCAGCCAGGTATACATCGCACAGTTATTAACGGCATATATATATTGCACATAGTTCAATGGTGTTATAGTCTGTGTTGTTGTTTGTGTTGTTGTTTCATCGATTGATTGAATCCTTCAGAGTTTACAACGATGTCATGTTTGGAAATATTTTCTGTTTTATAAAATTGTGGCACCTTTTTTTGTAATAATTATGTATTTGTTATATCTACAGATAAGCTAAAAATGCACATATTATTCAACCTCATCTTGATTAATTTAAAAAGTAACTATAGAATACAGGTGATTGAGATTCCAGTCTGTGTCGATATCTAATAATACAAATGACCTCCTTGGCTTTATCTGCACTTATATCTAGCGTGTGCACTTCAGGCTAATTGAACTTTGCCTTTCCCTCTGACAGCTTTCAGCTATTTGTAATGAATGAACGGAGACACAGTAGTGAGTAAGACGGTGATGCAGAAATGAAAAGTGTAGTAGAGGACAAATTGAAAACTTGCTAAGGATCTCAAATCTTTTTTTGGGTCATTGTCTCTTTTGTTCTTCATGTGTGACGTCACTCAGTAATCCGTGTTTCTCTCTGCCCCAGCTGACGGGGGTCCTGGACGACTGCTTCTGTGACGTCGAAAGCATCGACGTCTTCAACAACTTGAAGATCTACCCTCGAATCAAGAGGCTGACGGAGAAAGACTACTTCAGATACTACAGAGTAAGAGCTGCCACTTCTCTGTGAAAACAACAAGACGCTTCTTGCACTCGGGAATACAAGCGTAAAAGAAGGCAGTAGTTCTCAAATACGTCTCACGTCATGTCTGAACTTCTGCACTTTATATTATAAAAAGGGTGAGCATCAGGTTTAAGAAGTCGGAAATATGAAAATTCATTTTTCAAGTTGTTTGTTTTTGTTTACTTCAAGGGACATAAGGATGTCCCTTTCTCGTCACTTGTGTTTTCTGTGCATGTAGTTGTTTACTGTAAAGTCCAGTGATCAGCTTCTTCTTGTAAAAAGAAGAAAAACTATACAATTTGGATGTGTGACGACATATAAGCGTTTAAAATCAGTTAAAATCAATCAAACGTGTCCAACAATGTTGTTTTTCCTTTGAAAATCTGTGTAAAAGATGTCCCTTCACTTTCAAGTTTATAGAGACGTTAAATGCTCACATTATCGCATGAGAACATTTCTCAAGTAGAGGACACGCCCTGATATTCAGGTTGGTGCAGGTCTGTCACAAAGCTTTGTTCATCAAAAAAGGGCTTCACGTTAAACGACAACTGTTTTTATGATCCTGATGCAGAACAGGAAGGATGGCTGAAATATTGTGAAATACTCAAACTATTGCTACAGTGAGCAGTTGCAGCGAGAGAAAGTGTGTTTTAGTGAATACTGTAACCACAGTTGTAAACCTCCATTTTATCCTCTGGTGACGTTCATAGCTTTATTTTTACACTTCTGCTCCGTCTACCTCCGATAACAGCTTCTGCTCCGATGAAATAATGTGCCACATGAACAGACTGTAGCTTATAGGGCTGCCGGCAGAAAACAATAAAACTAATAAAATAGGGTTTTTTCATTTTGTTTTATTATTTAAAGAGGCTCTATTTTCCTTTTTTGGTTTCCTTTCCTTTAGTGAGTTATACGTTTGTGTGAATTACCAGAAACAAAGCATCAAACCAGGTACATCCTTTGAAAAGCATATTTAAAATGCTTTGTCTGAGTCAGTCTGTTGGAGCCACAGGAGGAGTGCTCTGAGGAAGATGCCTCATTGAGGTTTTCTGGTTTAGCACTTATTAGAATGAATGGAAAAGAAGTCACCATCTAGCCCAGGGGTGTCAAACTCAAGGCCCGGGGGCCAAATCCGGCCCGCGACTTCATTTTATGTGGCCCGCATGCAAAGAATATAATACGTTTATTATACGGTTACATGCCACTTTACAGAAGCAGGTGGCCCACAAACTACATGTCCCACAATGCATCTCGTTTGCGCACTGAAGAGACTTGCAATTATTTGCCCTGGATTTCTGCTTTCAAACGTAGTTAGTTATTACCCTATCCGATAATAATCCAATTAGAGGCAGTAATGTAATACATTATTTTATATATATTTTATATATTTATATATGTATATTTATATATTTACATCCGGCCCTTTGAGTGCAACCATAATGCTAATGTGGCCCGCGATGAAATTGAGTTTGACACCCCTGATCTAGGCTATGCACATTGTCCTAGTTTTGAATAGAACACATGGCAAATTGACCTTAGAATAAACGAGAGGTTACATTAGTGGTGAACTAAACGTTATCCCTTAATATTTAAGTGTAATCATAGCATTCAAAAGTAAAATCATGTTCAGAGTTATGTTAAGAATGTCACTCTGCTGGCACGTCACGTCTGATGCGACATAATGAGTGTAGCTGCTCGAGCTAACGTTATGTTAGCATTCGCTGAAGCGGACACGCTGTTGTAGGAGGAGCACAATCGGAGATATTACTGTGAGAAGGATGCACGATGGTATCATGAGAGAGAGAGGAGACATTCAGGATTGACAGTGTTTTGTTAATCTGACTTCTTGACATGTATTTAAATATAAAAAAAGCTATTTGGAATGTATAAGCTGGCCTTAGAGACTTATTGCTTATGATTAAGGAGACGCAAACAACGAGAAGTACAGAAGTTTGTTTAGTTGAACCTGCTTTTTAAATAATAATGGATTTAAATGTAATCTTATCTGTGTCGCGTGGCCAAATCTCCTCTGATACGAAGCATGAACTCATGTGGTTGTTTCTCGGTCTCTTTTTCAGGTGAACTTGAAGCGACCGTGTCCTTTCTGGCCGAACGACGGACACTGTGCCATCAAAGACTGCCATGTGGAGCCCTGTCCAGAGGTCAGTGTTCACGCACGTACGCACACACACTCATATTCATAACACAAGAATTAACACAACCTTTTAAGCAATAGTTTGGATTTATTTGAGGTGCCTGAAGTTGTCGTCATGTTTCTTTTCCTCGCTGTACTTTCATGTTAAGTTGTTTACTGCGTATTACTTTAGTTTCCCAACATACCATGGACTGTGTATATAGCAACATACATGCTTTTAAAACACTGATTTACTCACTCAGATAATTGTAATAATGTGTATCTGTTGATCTCCTTGTTGTTTTCCAGAGCCAGATCCCAGTGGGCATCAAGTCTGGGAACTACAACAAGGTGAGACTGAGAAGATAAACGATGGGTTTGAAACTTACAAAGGTTATCTCTGTTCTCTCAGCTTGAAACAAACGCCATCCAACAGAATGAGAAATCCTTTATTTGTCTCACGGCGGGGAATAAACACAGCGAATAACAACATTGAGCTGTACAATCTATATATTGCACAGAAGAAGACGACCTCCGCTGGAATGCAGGCACGGAATATACCTGATGGTCGATAAACTCGGCGTCGGCTTGAAAATGCAATGCAGTGAATCTAACTTTGTCGCTATCTTTATCTGCGGACTGAAAACCAAATGGAGTTTAGCACCAGCTGCGGTTTGTTCCACCACATTAGCTGATTCTGTACACACACACACACACACACACACACACACACACACACACACACACACGCACACACTCTCTCTCCTACAGTAGCACTCAGCTTATCTGCTCTGCTAGTTTCCACGCACAGACTGAGTGTTCGTTGGCTCGCGGCCTGGTGTTTGTCTTGTAATGACCCAGAAGTGTTCTGACATCTGTAACGGTCGAGGTCGAATGTTTTTCACTGACCGTCGGCTGGGAAGCTGTTAGTCAGCGAGAAGAGATGAAAGAAAACACGACTCCTCTGCCTCCTCAGCAGTATGTGAGGAGCGTGCAGTTGGAAGTGGAGAGGTTCATCGTGCGGTTTAAAGCGATATCTGAAATATATATTCTGAGCATCAAACTCGATCTCTGTGTGCTTTTAAAGCGGCTGTTGCTGGTTTGTAATGTCCGTACTGACGGAAGCTTCAGTTAGCTTAGATCGCAGCGTTAACAGTGGGTTTCACAGGATTTTAAGATATTTTAAATATGAAATCGTACGTAGGAACTAGCTGTGAAGCACTTTAAAGCTTCTCTGGTGATCTCTGAAAAAGTGGCTGTGTACACTGCCTCCATGTTCGACCTCACACATGACTGCGTGAGTTTATGGCCTAATTATCTGCTTTGTAATAATAATAATACATTGCATTTTTATAGCGTTTTCCTGGTGCTCAAAGACGCTTTACATCAAATCAGAAACAGAACAAAGAAAAGCATCACTTGTTGACTTGCATGACCGTACCGTGTTTAATAAATTGTCGTAAAGCGTGGTCTAAATGTTAAACCTCAGTATTTATTTTTTATTGATTATTTCCCCGTTTCCATTTATTTAAAATACGTCAATTCTGAACCGTATTTTATTCAGAAAAACATCTTTTTTGACAGCTAACAAAAGTATTTCTATATTTTTCATATTGTTTTGGACATTTTACTAAATTAATTATGTTTATCAAATTGTATTTGTGTTGCCCAATATCACAACATGCATCTTAGGGGGCTTTACAGATCCACACACAGGAATGACCATCTCAAATGAGATATAATACACTTAAAAGAATATATTTAAATTGTATACATTTTTTATTTATTAATTTCACTCTATTCTGATTGTGATTTACCGACATCAGCTTACTTTCAGATCCACATTCAGATCCACATGTTCTCATTCTAAACATGGCATTAACAGCTGTAGTGTTTTTTGTCTCAGTACTCCAAGCCAGCGGACACGGCCTCCGACGTGACGGAGTGTGAACAGGCCAAAAATCTGGGCGCCATCAACAGCACCCTGAGGTGACACACACACACACACACACACACACACACACACACACACACACACACACACACACACACACACACACACACACACACACACACACACACACACACACACACACACACACCCCTCCTCTCTGCTTTATCTCCCACTGCACACACACACACACTTTTTACACAGTCAGCTGCAGCAGCTCATTTACCCAAAATGCAAAGCGGCTTCACAGCTGATAGTAAAGTCAAACATTCACTAACATCTGATGTGCAGCTGCTGGAGGTTTCTCAGCTGACTGACCTGAGTCGAGGGATATTTAAACCATAGATACATTTGTGCTGAAATGACAAAGATAAAACAATGTGTTTAAAGACTCGCTCAACCAAAAAGTCTAAAAATATAATGGTGAGAATAACAGGAAGAGAGAAAATACTTTCCTCCTCTGTGCACCGTCACATAAAGTAACATCAGGGCTTTGTTTATATAACAATGGATGTATTTGAAGCCCATTTCCTTCTATAGTTCACTCTTTCTTAACATCTATCTTAAGCTGCTGGTGGATTTTTTTTTTAATGTGGAATTAATTATTCAAAAAGAGGGACGCTGTGGATCCCTGAAGTTTCCCCTGAAGTGGTTTTTGGGATTGCTCAGGCACAAATCTGTAAAAAAAACTATTTTTTTAAATATATATTTAATTGTATTTTATGAAAAAACAGTTCTCCCATGTTCCCAAATAATAAATATAGTGTGGTAAGAAAATGTCTATCGCATTAATTATTATTAAAGGAGAACAATTGATTATTCTGACTTGTATTATTGATAAAAGGGTGATTTTTCTTGAGTTTTACAAAGTCATCGTTCATAGTTAGATACTTTCATACCTGGACTAGATTTCAGTTGTTTTGGCATTTTTCTGTATCATACTTAATAAAGTCTAAAGCAGGGATGTCAAACTCAATTTCATCGCGGGCCACATTAACATTCAAACATTCAAACATCCAAAGGGCCAGTTGTAACTATACCAGGGTGTCCGCGGGGTCTTAGAAAGTATTAAAAGTTGATCAATCAATTTAGCGAAATTGAAGGCTATTAAAAAGTATTAAAGGGCGTTTTCCAAGGTATTACATTGTGTAGCTTGTTTTCAGTAAGTATATAAATTGTGCAAAGAGGTTGTATTCTACAGTGTGCCTGAATTTGGGCGGTGGTGGCGAAGTCCATAGGGACTTGGCTTGGCAACTGGAAGGTCACCAGTTCAAGTCCCGGAAAGACCAAGTGCTACCGAGGTGTCCCTGAGCAAGGCACCGTTCCCTACACTGCTCCCCGGGCGCCGTACATAATGGCTGCCCACTGCTCCTAACACTAGGATGGGTCAAATGCAGAGAAACCGTTTCGTTACATGGTACCTGTACTGTGTAATGACAATAAGTTGAATTTTATTTTTTATTATTTTATTTAATGTAATCATGGCGTAGGTGTGTAGTGTGATTCTGTGTAGTTTATTGATGGCATCCCGTTGGATGTGACGTCATCTGAACAGGACTTCGCGCGCTCACTGCTTGATAGCGCACGAAGCTCCGTTTACGCCGGTTGCTAAGCAACATCGTTATGGGGAAATGCAAGTCTGCGTCCAAATGGTTGGAAGATAAGAAGGAAGGACAATTAATACTGTATATAGTCAATGTGAGGTACAGTGTGTCGCCAAGGTAACCGGTTAGAACTCCAAGTCGAGATGAGGTCTTAAAATGTATGAAAGTAGGGGTGTAACGGTTCACAAACATTTCGGTTCGGTATGTACCTCGGTTTTTAGGTCACGGTTCAGTACGTTTTCGGTACAACAGAAAATATTATCACAAAACATAAAATATTTTTAGTTTTTTTTTTTAAATTATTATTAAACTGTGAATAATGCCAGCCAGGTAGCGCTTTGCTACCATGGCAACATAAGGATATTTGGCGTTTGTAATGGCTTTGGCTCGGTCTGAACTTTTTGCGAGTGGTGGAGGCTAAATGCTAGTGGGAGTTGGGTTTGCACTTCAGTCTTTTGGTACCGGTGATATTCACGTTCGGGTGATGCCTTTTCAAATGAGTGTGCAAGTTTGATGTATTGCCAGCCGCGTAACCAATGTTAGTTGAACAATGCCGGCAAACAGCTTTGGTTCGGTCCACCTGTCTTTGTCCGTCATCCTTGTACGTAACTGCAAAACCAAAATGTTCCCAAACCGGAGACTTCAATGATGCTGGGGGATTTTCGAGCTCAACTTTATCTGCGTTCGCCATTTCGACAGTTCCTCAAATTACTGACTAAAATTGAACGCATCCCTCTGACCACCTCGTCCAATGAAATGACTTGCTCACTCTATGACGCGTTGAACCCAATGTGAGCAAATGACTGAATGCTGCGACGCAGCACCTGAGATTACTTCCAACAAGTTGTTCACTTTCTCAATTTTTTACGTTTAACGTTATATTCGTTCGGTACACTTCGGTACACACGTGTACGTATACTGTTACACCCATAATGGAAAGGGTCTTAAAAGGTCTTACATTTCTCTTCAGGATTCCTGCATATACCCTGTATATAAATATACATATATAATATATATAATGTATTATATTACATTATTGACTCTGAATTGGATTATTATCGGAGTAATTAACTACGTCTGAAAGCAGAAGTCCAGGGCAAATAATTGCAAGTCTCTTCAGTGCGCATGTCACAAAACGAGATGCATTGTGGGACATGTAGTGTACTGTATGGGCAACCTGCTCCTGTAAAGCATGTAACCGTAATCTTGCAGGCCACATGAAATGAAGTCGTGGGCCGGATTTGGCCCCCGGACCTTGAGTTTGACACCCCTGGTCTAAATGCACAATTTTGTAAACATTAAATATATGCAATAGATCAGATCTCAGTCATGAGCCATTATTCAAAATCTCTTAAAGAAATGAGTGTCTGAAAATCTCAGATATTAATAACAGAAAGTGATTTTGAAGTTGTTTCGGTTTCTTAAAATGTTGTGATAGTTTCTCCTCTGTGATTACATTTTTTTTCCTATGACTTCCTGTTTCAGTAACCAGAGCAAAGAGGCGTTCGTTAACTGGGAGAAACACGACGATGCTCAGGATCACTTCTGTGAGCTCGACGGTGAGCATTCACTCCCTCAGACCCGATCTGAACGACTGGAACGTTTTCAATGAAATGTTCTGGACATTCCTGCTTTTTCACCGACTGACCTTTAATGGAACACCAAGCCTCACAACGAATGTTCCTCTTGTTCACAGAAAGATGTAAAGAAGACATCAGTCAGGATGGGGTTGTTTCTGTTCGACACTTTGTATGTTTGTGGAGCCAGAGGCTCTGACCATGTTTACACAACAAGCTCACTTATGTGTCATCATGCTCTCCGTTGTTTGAAGTCTAATGTGTGTGTGTGTGTGTGTGTGTTTTGTGTGTGTGTGTGTGTGTGTGTGTGTGTGTGTGTGTGTGTGTGTGTGTGTGTGTTTTGTGTGTGTGTGTTAGATGAAACCGCTCCAGACTCTGAGTACGTGGATCTGCTGCTGAATGCGGAGCGATACACCGGATACAAAGGACCTTCAGCCTGGAGAGTCTGGAACAGCATCTACGAGGAAAACTGCTTCAAGTGAGACACTCACTCACTCACTCACTCACTCACTCACTCACTCACTCACTCACTCACTCACTCACTCACTCACTCTACAGTAAGAATGAATTATGAATTGGTTAGATCAGCGGTTTTCAAAGTGTAAGGCCAGAGAGCTTCGGGGGAGGCGCAGCGTGAGATAAAAATAACGAGAAAAATACGAGTAAAGTGACACTTGCACACTTTTGGCTGTCTGTGGAGACCGAGTTCCCCCACCTCGCCAAGGAGGCTGTAAAAGTGCTCATTCCCTTCTCTTCCACCCAGGGGCGGACTGGCCATCTGTGTGTTCTGGAACAGACCGGCTCTGTTCGCCCCTTATTTTTATGTTTTTAAACGGCATCATTTAAGTTGCGCTGACAGGCGACAGGTTTCCACGCAGCGAGGCTCCCCCCTCCCCGTTGACAGTTCACCAGCGTGTGTGGGCTGGGCTGGGTGAGATTCCATGGCTGATTTGTAGTCCCAGTCCGCCCCTGCATCTCCCGCCTGTGTGCATCAAAGACGCAGACTCATTGTTCCCACTAAAGTAGGGGTGAGGGTAAGAAGGAGGCTAAGGTGACGTTCAGTGTGCTGCCGGGAGCATGTAAGGATGTATCCACGGTGTTGAAAATGTTTAAAACATAAAGATAAAAAGGTTTGAAAAAGTTAATTGTTTAATGTTTTAAGGAGGTGACGCCACTCAGCCAATCAAATCGGTGCAGCCAGTGAGTCAGCACGATAGATTCAAACCGAGACGAGAGAAGAGGAGAGAAACAGTCGGTCATTACAAATGGCGGAAGGTAGACCGCGAAAACAGAGCATTTAATGATATGTCCTCTTACTGGACCTCTTTGAAATGCAATTGAATACCCCTGCATTATAGCAACAACAACAACAATAATAATAATAATAGCAATAATAATTGGGAGGAGGGGTGCGGCTGTTCTTATGTTCTCTGAGGGGAGGCTCACCTTCCCACACTTGGAACACCCCTGGGTTAGATCATCACAAAATAAAGCAGTGCTTCAACTTGTGTTTGAGAATACAGTATGTACGGACTGAAACTAAAATGCATTTTTATGGAGCGTCTAAGAAAAAGTGATTTCTGTTCTCTCTCTTTGTGTCTGTTGTTTAGACTTGTCCACATGTAAAGCCTCCTCTGTGATGATTGCTGATGGTTAATCAAAGTGTGTGTTCTGTCTTCAGACCCAGATCGGTGTACCGACCTCTGAACCCTCTGGCTCCGAGCAGAGGTGAGTCAGAGACGAATCAATATCTGTTTCATCAGCTGCTGTTTCAGCAAAATAAAACCCAGGCTTTTGCTTAAATGGAACATCTTGTTATCACGTGTGCTATCACTGAACTCTAGTATCAAATGTCGTATTCAATATTATGCACTTTATTTAATTGTTTATGCTTTCAGGTTTTTCATTATTTTCCATTATGTTTAAGGTTCATTTTTGCTCAGCTGCATATTTGACACGGCTTCTCTTGTTAAACACAACTCATTCTATGATAGGCCTCAAATTAGGATATTGCAAAGTTATGGTTCTCTTTACTCAAGGCTGTTATTTGGTTTATAATCCGAATTATAAAAACCCCTATTATAGTAAGTCAAAAGGGTTAAGTGTCAACAATCTTTGGTTGATAACACATCCATATAAGTGTCTAAAAGCTTTAGAGGATGTTCAATGTGATGTCAAGGAAGTGAAAATGGAAACCTCAGCTATCTGAGAGAGAAGTGGTTTATAGATGTCTATAATCCACATCGTTACCCAGAATGCCTCACGTGAAACAGCACATTTGACCCATTACATTAAACATAATACCAAAGGGTCTTTCACCAAAATGAAAATAGCTTCTCTTTTGGAATCTATGTTTGTAAGTCAAATGGGGCATCCAGTTATATTCCTGATTGAACAAATACAACATAATGACGTGTTTATTCCTAAAAGACGACATAATTATATTGCAAATGGTGCTAAATAATAAATTACTTGCAAAATAATGAAAATCTTCCAAGTAAATGCAATCAATTAACTTATTATTTTTTATCACTTTTGCAATCAGTTAAACAGCCATTACATTACATCCAGTATTATATTATTTCATATATATTCAGGGGGTCCGCGGGGTCTTAAAAAGTAAAGTTGATAAATCAATTTAGCGAAAATTAAGGCTATTAAAAGTATGAAACGGCGTTTTCCAAGCTATTACATTGTGTAGCTTGTTTTCTATAAGTATATAAATGGTCCAAAGAGGTTGTGTTCGACAGTCTGCCTGAATGTAATCATGGCGTAGGTGTGTAGTGTGATTCTGTGTAGTTTATTGATGGCATCCCGTTGTCGCCAAGGTAACCGGTTAAACCTCAAAGTGGCGATGAGATCTTAAAATGTATGGAGAGGGTCTTAAAAGGTCTTACATCTGACTTCAGGATTCCTGCAGGTACCCTGGATTAATACAAGTCTAATGACAAACCGTCCTTTGCTATATGGATGATACTGTATTTAAATCTGCTTCTGATCAGCATAAACAAGTCAAATAATAATTTGCATTTTTGTATTTGTTTTCATTCCTAAAAGACATTTCTGTAGAAACCCCACGTGAGCCTGCAGCTGAGACTTCTCTCGCACACTTTAATGTTTGCATCCTTTCCTGAGATCGCCTGTTTATCAGTTTGTAATGTTGCAGAGGTGTTTATTAATAGAAGATATCTTACACGGCTTTGTTCTCTCCTTGTCTTTGTTCAGGAGACGACGATGGTGAGTAAAACTGAAATGTCGTCACGAGAATCTATTTGAGTTATTTTATAAACTGATGAAGTTTTTCTTTGACCTCGCTCACGTTGCAGGAGAGGGTTTCTACACGTGGCTCGAAGGTGAGAACTTCCTCTCGTCTGATCTGTTTCTTCCCCAAAGGGAATGTTCTGTGACATCTCCCTTTATGTTTGAGTTCACAAACAACATCATACTTCCTTTTAAAAACGTTCCTTCCTGCGGCTCTTGACCTCGAACTCACGGGATGTAAGGATTTGACACGTGAAGCATTTTTACATTTCGTTTCATTTGAATGAACTTCAATTAATAGTGATTTGTCATATTGTGAGAAGTATGAAAAAAACAATGAGCTGACTGATTGCTGATCTGATCAACTGGAACACATGTGGAAACATTTATGGATCCCAAAATTGCAGAACATTTGTTTTATTTTGTATCAGGGTGCGTTCACACCTGCCTTGTATCGTCCGGTTGAATCGAACCCTGGTGCGTTTAGCCGCTTGGTGCGGTTCGTTTGGGTCGGTGTGAACGCAGCCGAGACCTCTTAAGTGAAACAACCGGACTCTGGTCTGCTAAAATAGGTGGTCTCGGAGCGCTTGCTTGTGAACTCTGGAGCGGTTCATTGCTGGTGTGAACGCAGTCCGCACCAAAACATAGGAAGCGCAGTATTTACGTGTCACAAGAACGCGGATGTCTTCAAAATCTTTAGCGAAAAAGTCTTTCAAGACATCCGCGGTTGTTTAGTTAAAGAGTGAATCGGAATGAAGTGTTGAACAGTGTTGTGTAAAGTACAAATGCTCCGCCAACTAAGTAAGAACACCTGTCGTCGGTGAAACCTCCTCCTGACTGCAGAACGTCTCTCATTATGTTAGAATGTTTTTAACGGACGTTGTCTGATTATATAATCATGCTGCTGTTGATCTCCAGATCAACAGCAGCATGAGAATAACCTGCCGAAAGTGCCGATGCTCCATGGCGGAGGCTCCGGTAGAAATTGCCGGGATTTGCGTTTTTACCCCCTTAATGTCTGACCAATGGTTGAACAGCATTTCCGAGCACATGACTTGTGTTTAAAGTTTATAGTCCGTTTGAGTGTTGCCGTGTGAACGCAAACCGAACCTTCTGACAAATGAAACAATGTAACAAACTGTGGTCTGGTGCCACCAGAGAACGGACTATTAGGTGTGAATGTGACCTAAAACATTTTAATTTCCTTGCTTTTTTTTCTGTCTGTTCATATTCAAACAAATATAAAGTGTTTGGATTGAAGATGCATTTTAATAATATTAATTTCACCTCCATTACAATAGTAGCAGAGGAAGAAATGTCAAATTCAAAAACAGAAGTCTAAAAATATGGACAAATAACATCTGCAGAGGTTCCTCTTGATTTCTTAGTATAATAGTTAGCTTTAGAACATAAAAACATGTCCTCCTCACTGCTTTCTCTCCCTCTCGTTTTCAGGGTTGTGTTTAGAGAAGAGAGTTTTCTACCGGCTGATCTCGGGCCTCCACAGCAGCATCAACATCCACCTGTGTGCCGAGTACCTGCTGAACGGTACGACTGATCTCACTACAGCTTTACGCTTTTTCTTAATTTGTCCCCTGTGACACCAAAGCCACTCAGTCTTAATTCAACCTAACGTGAAACCAGAACTGAGGTCTTATTATTCTAATTATTGTGATTATTATTTTAAAGGAAAAAAGAAAGCTTATAGTTAGGTTTTTGTTAAAGTTGGGGTAGGTCATTTGAGAGACCAGCTCGAGTACGCTAGAATTTGAAAATACACAACCGGAGAAAATCTGCCACTTCCTCACAGAGCCCCTCCTCCAACACACACGAACGCGCACATGACCAATGAGGGCACGAGATCAGTTTGTGCACAGATGGACGGCTGACAGGCAGGTAGGCCATCCAGTTACTTTAGCCGGGCCGGCTCAGATGATTGGTTGTGCTTTTTACAGCGCCACGGCATCCACTGATGATATTTTTTATGGATTTGTTGTCAAAGCACTTCAGATATTCATTGCTATCGGGATGTTAAGAGCATTCCATGGAATATAACAAAAAGTGCATCTCGAGCCGGTTTCTCAAACTTACCTACCCCACCTTTAAGTGTATATACATTTCCTCATATGATGCTTGAATATCTACCTACAAAATCATATAAATACCTTACTTTAAGGCATATCAACTATTTTTTGGAGAACATCTTCTGTAAATGTATTGCCATGTACTAAATACTTGGGTATTCTACTCTTACTCTTGCACTTTTCTTGCATTTTATATATTTGTACGGCTATGTTTGTAATTTTCGTTTTCTTAATGTTCTCTGTGAGGGACTGCGGACGGAAAGTAGCTCAAAGCTAGATCCGGCATATTTACACTATTTCATGTTTTAAGTGTTTATTAATGTGCAATGTCCCTGCCAGATAAATAAATAAAATAAACAAATTAAGGAAAACTTCTCGATGTTGAATGTTGTCCAAACGGCTGCAGTGGGCCTGACTCGGTGTAAAGGTTTTTCGTCTGCAGTTTTAAGATAAAATAACAACGTCAAAAGGGATGAATCACTTGAAGGTAACCTTAAACAGCATCATTTTCACAGTAACAAATGTTCAGGAATGCTGAAATAAAGATAATATTTGCCGACTTATACCTTTTTGTAATTAATCTGGTTAGAGTTGAACTTGTGTTTCTGGGCTTCAGTGTGTTTAAACCGTGTGTTTAACAAACCGTTGTATCGTGTAGTAAAAGTTGTGTTTGTGTGTTTGGTTCCTCAGAGGGTTGGGGCCGGTCGATTTGGGGTCCGAACGTTCAGGAGTTTCGTCAGCGCTTCGACACGGCGGAGACGAAGGGCGAGGGCACGCGGCGGCTGAAGAACCTCTACTTCCTGTACCTCATCGAGCTGCGTGCGCTCTCTAAGGTTTCTCCGTACTTCGAGAGAGCGTTCGTCAACCTCTACACCGGGGACCGGCAGGAGGACGGAAACACCAAGGAGCTGCTGCTGCAGTTCTTCGATGAGATCAAGTAAGAGGGATGTTATTCACTTTCATCAATCGGAAACAGGTTTATCACCAGGTTTACACGTATGAGGAATTCGACTTGATGTCGTGGGGGAAACATACAAAGTTACATTTAAAAAAAAAAATAGAAATAATTAAAAATATAGTAAAATATTGCAGTATTTACATGGAATAAAATTCGGCAGTAATAAAAAATAAAACAGCACAACCAATCCTGCCGACCATCAGTTGGTTGGTCTTGACTGAAAACGATTGGATAGATTGATATGAAGTTGCACTCAGACTGATACTTATAAACTGTGTGGAAGAACACAGCTTTTTACAACCTTAAGTTGAACCTGGGTTTGCTGCAACATCATCCTGCAGCGCTGGCTCTCTGCACCGTCTGGGTGGGTGGGTGGCATTTGTTTTCAGAAGATATTATGATGGTGACGTTCGTTCCGGTGCACGTCCGACAGCATTTAGCACTACATTAAGATTAAACTAATTTATTTTGAGAGTGAGAGTCCCGGACACGAATTCATAGATCAAGGCAGACTGGTGTACTCTCCTGTTTTGCCAATCCGGTGCTTAAACAAAGGCAAGTTTATTTATATAGCACTTTTCAACACAAGGCAATTCAAAGTGCTTTACAAAAAAATGAAAGACATTAAGAAAATGGCATTTAAAATCAGTCATTAAAAAGAAAAGCTAATAAAATAAACATATAGCTCTCCACCCCTGGCCGACATGTCCTTAAAATGAAGTCCGAGTTTGAAATATATCTCAAATAATGTATGCACTGCCATTTCCCCACATAAACATAACCGTCTGCAATCAAACGGTTGTCTCCTGTGCGCTCCTCTTCCTACTTGGCGCACCGGTAACTTTCTCGTGCGCTCGAGAGGCTGAGACCCTGAGCCGCCGAATCCCTCGGAACATCATAAAAGCCATTTTCAACGGTTATCTGGTGAAAGATTAACTCGGCTACTGGATGAAATAATATGACTGGCGGAGGGTTGGGAACCACTGTGATAGATAACATAATGACATCATGCTCAAGCCCATGCCCTCAAATCTAAGTCAAATAAGTTTAATTTATTTTGTGACAAACGAACATTTTCGTAGTTTGACGAGGCAATGATAACTGTCTAATATGGCTATCTTTTTAGCTAACTTACCAATGTGGCTAACATCTGCAATATACATTTTGTCAATAATGATTTATATTACTGTACTATTACATGTTAATATAATATAAAAACAATTATATTTTATAAAACAAAAAAGTTGTTTGAGATGATGCTTAATTTGATTTAATATGAATTATTGTCATTTATTTTGTTTAATGTTCACATTGTTTAAAAGTTTGTGTTAGGTTCTGGTGTGAAATAAAGCACAATAATTACATTTAAGACTGTTTCCCTTTTTTTAAGAAAAGTATCGAAAAAGAATCGGAATCGCAATTCTTGACTTGGTATCGAAACCAAAATGTTGGTATCGTGACAACACTAGTATGTATTAAACATTAACTCTGGGTTCAGGTTATTTGTTTGAACCTGTATTTGGTTTGCAGTTAAAAGACAGGGGATCCATTATGACACACGCAGGGTACTGATAATATTAGTCGTTGTTATAAGACTAATGGCTTCCTTTTGTTTTCCAGAACTTTCCCAATGCACTTTGATGAGAAGTCCATGTTTGCAGGACAAAAGATTGAAGCCAAAATATTAAAGGTAGGTTAATCCAAAATCTAAACCAATATCATTGTGTGTGTGTGCGTGTGTGCGTGTGTGTGTCCATTGTTTGACAGGGCAGGTGCCTTTTTGTTGTGATGTGTGTTTGCTCTTGGTATAATTAGCAGTCAAAGCCAGAAGTCCAACTGTTTGTTTTATTTTTGTTTGTGGAATCATTTATTTTATAAATCTTTAATATATGTAATTCAGCTCATCAGTAACACCGGGTTGAACTAAAACATGTCTGAACGTTCTTTACAATTTCTTTCAAATCAACTCTGAACCTCTCGTCTCTTCCATCCCTCAGGAGGAGTTTCGCCTCCACTTTAAAAACATCTCCAGGATCATGGACTGCGTCGGCTGCAGTAAATGTCGCCTTTGGGGGAAACTGCAGGTGAGTTCTGTTTAATGTCTGCTTTCAGATCCCATGTGGGTTCTCTCACTGGTTCACAGAGGAAACCCTGTTATTGTGTTTCTATTACCATCGATCAAAAAGAAATCCCAAAAGAGATGAGAGTAAAACTGTCTCCAGATCTCTGAATTAAATCACACGTCGATGATACTGACTATAGAAGAACACAAATAAAAACAACAATATGCTAAAAAAATTACAAAAAAGCTGCAATAAGAAAATCACAATTCAGCTCAAAATGTGTCTGATTTATTAAGTTGGTGTTGACTGAAAAAGCATCTTAGTTTTCTCTTTTTATAGAAACACAAGAATACAAATATATTCTATTCCAAACGCAAGCCCCCTCCAGAGGCCTGTGCTACGAAGCCGGTTCCACAGACCCTGGATATGTTTGAGTTACCCGGCTTACCTAATCCAAAACAAACGCGCTCTCGCTAAGCGGTCTTACGGCGCTGGTTATCAACTCGGCAACTCAAGCCAGGGTTTCTCTGTCCGGCGCGTTCACATGAAAGGGGCGGGGCTAGCAACATTTGACCAATCACAAACATGGAGAAGCGTACTGACAGCGCAGCGTCATACTTCCTGAATGAAAAGTCAACTTTAATACTAGTCAAAAATGAAGAAGTTAAACTTTAAACATCCATGACTTAAACACTTGACCAGGATCAAAGCCACAGAGCTGCACCTGCAAGGTGAATACAGCTGGGAACAGAACAAGTGTTTGAATGCGTACATTAACAGGTTTATGATATCACTGCCCCGTCTAAAACACGATCTGACTTTCATTACATTTGTCTCGAGTGTTTCGTCAACTTAATGTGTTGCTTAAAATAATACTTCTGCATACAGTATGTGACGCTGTGAGTGTTGCACGGCCAGATACGGCTCAGCTGACTCAGATCAGGAGATATATGATACATTATGAAGTGATGTGCCGCGGACTGTACTTAATGTACTCTGATCCGGCTACTTATGTTGTGGCCGATATTTAAGTAAGCTTTCTTAACGCTAATGTTATAATAGTCAGATTGCTCTGAAGATGGAGGTGATATTCTATTAATGTTCACGTTCACACAGTCGGTGATTTTTGCCGGCCGTCTTTCCTGCAACGGCAGTTTTTCTGTATTTCCTTTCTCCTGTAATATGACTTGATCGCTTTAAACTCCGCACGCTGAGCTCTGATTGGTCAGCAGGCGGTGCTTTCACTGAGTTGATCTCTTATCCTGGAACCTAACCTGCTCCGGACCAGGCTAGCCGTTCAGCATATGTTACCATGGAGATCTAGCCCGGTAAGAAGAGAACCAGCTTCGTAGGACCGGAAACCCAGAGTTTCTCCTGAAGTTAGCCGCTAAGCGAACATCCTGCTTCGTAGTAAAGGCCTCTGGTCTCCTTTGAACTCGAGGAGCTCATTGCCAACCTCTAAAACATCCCTTTCAGACTTATTATAAGTTAATAGCTCGCTGAACCGTTTTAATATATTTGACTTTATGACGACACAAGACCGAACTAGCCAATTCAAGTTGGGTTCAGGCACGTTAGAGCCAAGTGATTCTGCTGTATCGATGATTTGACTGAAGCAGAGCCAGAGCTTTCTCACAGTTTCCCCGTGTGTTGTTTGCTGTGCAGACGCAGGGTCTGGGCACCGCCCTGAAGATCCTGTTCTCTGAGAAGGAGATCCAGAACCTCCCGGAGCACAGCCCGTCTAAAGGCTTCCAGCTGACCCGGCAGGAGATCGTGGCCTTACTCAACGGGTTCGGCAGGTAACATCGCTGCTCTCAGTCGAGAACCAGAAACTCAGGAAGTGAAGGTCCTTAGATTGCAACGGAACCGACACGTTGGACTATCATCTCTAAAACGTCCGTAAAACATGTGTTGATCAATGGAACTAATTTAAATACACATACAATTAAAAGAAAGAATACTAATACTTTTTACTCATAGAGCACTTTTAGGGTAATCAAAGACACTTTACAGGGTCAAAGGTATAACACATAATTAAAACACACAATTAAAATAAACAAAAGATACACATTTACAGAATCAAATCATCGACAAACAATATTTACGATGTTGATTTACAAACATGGTCAAAAAAGTCTCTGAGTCGATGAGTGAAAACATTTAATTTGAATGAAGTAGCTTTTGCAGCACGACATCTGATACGGCTGCTTCTAAAGGTCTCGTGCTCCAGTCGCTCTCTCTCTCTCTCTCTCTCTCTCTCTCTCTCTCTCTCTCAATTCAATTCAAAGGGGCTTTATTGGCATGAAAGTTAAAAACATCAAAATACAAAATAATTAACAACATTAACATATTTTTCTCTCTCTCTCTCTGTCTTTCTCTCTCTCTCTGTCTTTCAAATTCAAATTCTTTCTCTGTCTTTCTCTCTCTCTCTCTCTCTGTGTCTTTCTCTCTCTCTCTCTCTGTCTTTCTCTCTCTGTCTCTCTCTCTGTCTCTCTCTCTGTCTTTCTCTCTGTCTCTCTGTCTCTCTCTCTGTCTGTCTTTCTCTCTCTCTCTCTGTCTCTCTCTGTCTGTGTCTCTCTCTCTCTGTCTTTCTCTCTCTGTATCTCTCTCTGTCTCTCTCTGTCTCTCTCTCTCTCTCTCTGTGTCTGTCTCTCTCTCTCTCTCTGTCTGTCTGTCTGTCTGTCTCTCTCTCTCTCAGGTTGTCCACCAGCATTCAGCAGCTGCACAGTTTCCGCCTGCTGTTGAAGGACAACAGGTAACAGCAGGTGATCTCACCTGGCCAGTAGGAGGCTCCGCCCCCAGAGACCTGCAGGAGTCTAATCCAGCCAAGAAAAAGGCCTTTTTCATGGACATAAGGATCAGCAGTGAACCATTAACACCTTCTTCTTCTTCTCCTTTCTATACCTCCTCCTCTTCCTCTTCCTCCTCCTCTTCCTCCTCCGTCTGGCAGGTCTTGAATGTTAACTCTCGCCCCCTCTTGCCTACGTCAAAAACTCCCAACGTTGTTTTTCTTCTTCCTCTTTCTGCTGTAAATCTTGTCGGCCATTGACAAACCTTTTGCATTGTTTTGTTCTCTTTGAGACGTCGACCTGTACAACCGGCAGGTGTTCTGTGGTGTCGGACAAAGCCGAGGAAACGATACAAAGTTTGGAAGGAAGTGACGAAACTGACCACATTTGACACGACAGACTTGGAACGCTGGGACCTGGAAGTGTGTCCAACAGGAAGTGAACTTAATGTTTCTTTCCTGCTGACCCCGCCCTCTGCTGACATCACATCCTGTTGGATTTGCACTCATGTGAACCCGAGTCAAACCTTTTACTGCAAGGATGTAGAAATACTTTCTCCTGAGAGAGGACTCAGTCAGATGAAAGTGAGGGAGGATTATGCTGCCTGTTTCCTTTCCCTCTCCTCCGACGTTCGTTGCTCGAAGCCTGAGGATTTGGACCAATCTGCATCTCAGGCTTTACACATGTCAGCTCGCTAGAACATTGTGTGTGTGTGTGTGTGTGTGTGTGTGTGTGTGTGTGTGTGTGTGTGTGTGTGTGTGTGTGTGTGTGTGTGTGTGTGTGTGTGTGTGTGTGTGTGTGTGTGTGTGTGTGTGTGTGTGTGTGTGTGTGTGTGTGTGTGTGTGTGTGTGTGTGTGTGTGTGTGTGTGTGTGTGTGTGTGTGTGTGTGTGTGTGTGTGTGTGTGTGTGTGTGTGTGTGTGTGGTGTGTGTGTGTGTGTGTGTGTGTATCAACAGTTGCAGCTATAAGATAATGGACTACGACTTGATTCCGTTGCTCACCTTGATACTGTAGCAGATTCTTGCTCTCTTTCGATAATAGCTAACCCTTTAGTCTTTTGATGAGTCGTGTTTCTGTCTAGTCGCTGCCGTGTGTTTTTGCAAAGCTGACGCCTCCTTTTCTCCGGCATTTATTTTTGCTTCGGCCATGTTGTCTTAAAGCACACCTTGAATCAAGATAGATTTATTTAAATAGGAAAAATAGAGTTATGAGGTGTTCTTTAGAGTTTATTGCACGATGGTTATTTCCACATAAGAGACCCGGGAGGTGTGATCGCACAGGGACGAGAGCATTGGGTGAAAGCAGCGGCTGCAGATCAGCAGGAGGCTCTAAGAGTGAGAGAAACTTTAATGTCCAGCTCTCTGCGGAAACATTCTCCTTAAAGGCGTGAGTCTTTATCTAAATTCTTACAGATTGTCTCTTAAAATGTTACGACTTCCTTTCTCTCTACAGCTCTAACCCAATCGGATCACGAGGACGTACATCTTTAAAAAACAGTGATTTTTGATTTGATTTTCTAAAACAGGAGGAAATAGTGATTTTGTTTGGGGCTATGTTTTCGTTGTGGATGTAAAAGTATCTGTGGCACGGGGGAAGAAGATGAATCATGATTTGATGCAAACACACAATACATGTTCGTAGATACATCCATTTCTAAAAATATAGAATATCACCAAACTTTTACTTCAACGAGGTGTTTAACCTGGAGAGAGATGTATCTTTGAAACAACATCGAATAACTTTACACAGTGAACAAGCCGTTTAAATAGTTACAGTTATGGCGCATTTCCACTACAGGCCTCGCTCGGTATGGCTCGGCCTCGTTAGGGCTCGTTAGGGCTGGCTCACTTTCGCATTTTGTGATGGCGCATTTCCATTAGAGTTTAGGAATGGGGTATTTGTGGGCGGTGGTGGCGAAGTCGATAGGGACTTGGCTTGGGAACTGGAAGGTCACCAGTTCAAGTCCCGGCAAGACCAAGTGCTACCGAGGTGTCCCTGAGATGGGTCAAATGCAGAGAAACAATTTCCCCACAGGGATTAATAAAAGTCCATCTTATTTTTTTTATTTGATCCATTTGAACCCATTTGAACATTAAAGCATGGCGACATGTCACAGGAGAGGAACAGAATACAAATGAGCATAATAGGGCCGCTTTTTAAATAAAATATGACTTTGTATTTTAAGAAACGGATGCTTTCTAAATTGAGTTAATAGACACATCTTATATAATACACTTCATTTAGTGGCTGTTTTCTTTGCCGTCACTCTTCAGCTGTGGTGGTTGCCGCTTTGTGGTCTGCTAATAAAGTTGTATTCAAAGGCCACGATGGATTTACGAGGCAATTTGACAGATTGTTCAGATTCCTGTCGATATAGTTTTTTTTGCTCAGCAGTGAAAGCATAACGTGGACCAAAGAGTTTTAAGTTGCCTACTTTATTTATGTGTTTTTGTTTGTTTGTGATGCCCAGAAAGTGTTTATGTTTTAGTTTATGAATTATTAAATTGATAAAAGAGACGTGATGTTACAAGTTATCAGATATATTTAAGGTTTTTTTCTGGTCATATAGTTTAAGAGGATTAGTCTGAAGTACTTTAGTATATGTAATTGTTTAAAAAATGAAGTCCCATCTTCTGCTTTAATGCAATTTATATTTATTGTTGATTGAGGGGGCACACGTTAAACTAAATGCCTGGATGGAAGTGACCTCTTTAATTTTCTGTCATATAATCCAAGATTTTGGAAATTAATATATGTTTTTCTTTTCTTTTAATTACTTAGTTTTCTATCATCTACCAGAAATACACAAGTCACACGTCATAGATCGAGAAAAGATGGGTTTTCAAATATAAATACACATCTGAATACACATTCAGTTTTTCATCAAATACTGTGTGTGTGTGTGTGTGTGTGTGTGTGTGTGTGTGTGTGTGTGTGTGTGTGTGTGTGTGTGTGTGTGTGTGTGTGTGTGTGTGTGTGTGTGTGTGTGTGTGTGTGTGTGTGTGTGTGTGTGTGTGTGTGTGTGTGTGTGTGTGTGTGTGTGTGTGTGTGTGTGTGTGTGTGTGTGTGTGTGTGTGTGTGTGTGTGTGTGTGTGTGTGTGTGTGTGTGTGTGTGTGTGTGTGGCCTTCCAGCAGCCGGACGTCCCGTACACTCGTCAGCCTTAAAACTGAATTGCGATTTAGGAAAGAGACAAACCTTCTTCAGGCTCTTCGTGTTGGAATCCAAACCTGTAGAATTTTTGTAAAAGGAAGCAGTTTTCTTTTGTTTTGCTTACAGATCTTTAAGAATATATATAGTTGCACCATGTTGATGTGTGTACCTGTGTTGAGTATATTTATTTGAAAAGAGGAATAAATATTTCTGGACATCACTGAATTCTTTTTTGTATTTATTATTGTTGCTTTTAAAGGTCTCCTATCATGCAAAATGCACTTTGTGATGTCTTTTATACATAAATATGTGTCGGGGAACTCACGCAGCGTCAGGAAATAAAACCCTCTCTCTTTTCCTCCGTACCCAAATCTCTAAAAACGGGGAACAACGGAGCTGATCCAGATTTGCGTCCGATATGACGTAATATCTGAAATGTGGACCCACGGCCCAATCAGAAACGTTGCTATCAGAAACAATGCCCGACTGTTTTGGACGTAATATGGTCGGTGTTTACATTAGCATGCTAACACTCAGAGCTAACCTGTGCTGGAGAGCATGTGTGTGAAGAAGCAGGAAGTAGAAAGGAACTCACCTTGTGGTATAACCGGCAAGAGAGAAAGCCTTTGAGCTCCAGACTGTTTCAGAGAGAGTCCTTGATAATCCATGATATGGCGTTTCATCACGGCAGCATTTAGTTTAGACGGTAGCTGCCGGGTCCCGCATGAGCTCCGCCCCTCCTTTTTTATTTATCAATTTATTTTTCTTTGTTTTAAAGCTTTTTACCCAAATCAGCACTTTTGAGAAGAAAAAAAATAGCATGATGGGTGCACTTTAAGGAAATGACCTTACTTCTCAAATAATTAGTGAATCAATACCCGAACTCTTCCTGCTGAGTTTAGGGTCTCAAATTCTAGTTTCAATTCTTCCAAACAGGATATTTTTATATTTATAGTGGTGCATGAATCTAAAACAAGAAATTAGCTTCTTGTCTTTTTAGTTCGATGACTGAAATATATATATTTGTCATCACTGCACCACTCTCAGTCTCTTGGTCCCTTTTAACTTAAAGGTGGGGTAGGTCATTTTCAGAAACCGGCTCGAGATACACTTTTTGTTATATTCCATGGAATGCTCTTAACATCCTGATAGCAATGAATATCTGAAGTGCTTTGACAATAAGTCATCTGTAGAAGCCGTAATACTGTACAAAGTACAACGGTAGGTAATGGCCTACCTGCCTGTCAGCCTTCCATCGGGGCACACATTTATCTCGTGCCATCATTGGTCATGTGCGCGTTCGTGTGTGTTGGAGGAGGGGCTCTGTGAGGAAGTGGCAGATTTTCTCCGGTTGTGTATTTTCAAAATTTAGCGATCTCGAGCCGGTTTCTCAAACTTACCTACCCCACCTTTAAATACAATAAACCAGGGTAACCAGGATTAAGGGCGGCACTACTTTTTATTGACATGTTGCTACCGCTGTGTTGTTCGTGTTTTCGGGCCTATTCATGTTCTCGGCTTACAACTTAATTATGTTCACGGTATGTTTCAGAAAATAAAATGTAACTAATGTTTTTTTCAGCCTTTGGTTGAACTTCGCTTTATCCTCTGGTTCACTTCCTGTTAGCAAACAAACAAGATGGCGGCAGCAAAATGCCAAACTTGAAGCTCCAAACTGAAAAGTTAAAAACCCATAGTACTGTATATCTAAGAGAGGAAATGAAATCACGAGGTAAGAATGAAATGTATGCATGTCCATTGTAATGGCAATTTTATTGTAGTGTCACAAACACGATAACCACAATCACACAAACAAAGAGCTCCACAACAAAATGCACAATCTCTTTACAAATAACTTAGAAAAATGTTCGTCTTTTAGAAATATAGACTTTTTTCTGAACATTGTTACAGGAATGTGAACAACCACAAAACAAAACTCATATTAACAAAAATGTAACGATGGGATAAACCTCAAAATCATGTTTTTCCACATTATTATTATTACATGTTTTTGTTTGACTCGAAGTCAAACCCAACATTACATCATTTGTTAATATTTAGATATTTTGAGGTGACCATCAATACAACACGGGTGAGCTGTCTGGTTATTTATATGTACAGGATACTGATTATGCTGAATCATTGAACAGTTCAGATGTGTGTGTTGAGTGTGTGTATGTTATAATATATATCGTTTTACTTTGATCTATCTTTTTACAGTCAAGAACTTAAAAAATGACCCGGGGAGTTTTCAGGGATTATTCAGATAAGGAAATGTAAATATTTCTCTATCAGCCTCCAGATATAAATTCAAACTTAAAGGAAGAGTTTAATATTAAAACTAAACTGAATGAACTTTTATTACCCTGTCAGATCGTCTCATATTTGGGCAATTGCTAATTTTCAAAGTGCCTTGAGTACATGATCGAAAAAGTGCAAGAAATTGAACATTTGGAAAATTGGTTTGAGTTAAAGGTGGGGTATGTAATTCACTTCAGAAACACTTTTTGTTATATTCCATGGAATGATCTTAACGTCCCGATAGCAATGAATATATTAAATGCTTTGAAATAAATACATAAATAAATGTCATCTGTGGAAGCTGTGGCGCTGTAAAAAGCACGACCAATCATCTGAGCCGGCTAAAGTAACTGGATGGCCTACCTGCCTGTCAGCCTTCCATCTGTGCACAAACTCATCTCGTGCCCTCATTGGTCATGTGCGCGTTCGTGTGTGTTGGAGGAGGGGCTCTGTGAGGAAGTCTGAAGGAAGAGGCATACTTTTTCCGGTTGTGTACTTTCAAATTCTAGCGCACTCGAGCTGGTTTCTCCATTCTAACCTACCGTACTTTTAAGTCAGGATAATTGTTAATTAAACGAATAAAGGTAGATTTATTTGGCTTACTTGCTGAAAAACTCCCCAAAAGATCGAGATAAATTCTCTCAAACATTCATCACGACACCGTCTACGAACTGAAGCGGGGCTCCTACACAGAGTTCAGGCTTTTACACAAGCAACTCATTTGCATATCCTTTATATCTGTTGTATGTCTCATGAATTACATTTTTGAGATCAATACTTTCACAAAGAAAGCAAATATGTGGAAAAAATGCAGAGGTAATAGAAGGTACATTTAAGTATTGCCTGTTCTGCAAACCCCTCCAAATAATGTTGCCCATTTGTACACAAGCTACCTCTCATCCTCTTCCATAACAATACTGAACATATTTGATTTATTCCATTATTCCAAGTACTTTGTATAATAGTATCAATTCTTTTTATTTAATTTGTTGGTTGGTTTTCTTACTTTTTATGCAACATGTACACCCAGACAACGTCCTCATAAGAGTTAACCTACTTGGCAATAAACCTGTTTCTGATTCTGAGTCCGATGTGAGGAAAGGAGAGGAAACAATGCATATCGTTTATGCATGATTGTGTAAAGGCCTTGACTCGTTTCTGATCAAACCTCGTGAACCGATTTGAATTATTAAAAACACTGAAGCTGCAGTATTGGATGAAATTCGACCTTTAGGATGCACTAAACTACATATATCACTAGATACGGTCGACATTAAGGTGACATTTGAACCAGCAGCATTTGGGTTTTCTTTAAAACACGAGGCTTCATTCTGTCACTTAAAATATCTAAACAACTTATCATAACTCGATCTATTAGTGTGTTTGATATGAACATCACGGTTGCATCAGAATTTCGACATACTGTAAATGTATGCAAACTAGCCAGATGCATTGTGGCAGGTGTTAGCAGTGAAACACTAATGGAGTGTTATGGTGTATTATTGTATTATGGATAACTGTTATTGTGCTGCCGTATTAATATATTGTAATTAAAGCAAAAACCTGATTTGTCCGTGTAGGAACCCTGCTGAACATTCAGGTATTTCCCCTAAATTCTCTACAAACTTCTACATCAGTTATGATAAGAAACACAATAACTGATCGGTGTGAAAGTGCAGAGTGGTGCTGTACAGTGAAGAGGGGCATTATGGGTAAGGGTGCAGCTCCCCCCCCCCGGCGGTGAGGCGCTGCTCGTCTCCGTTGGTCTGAACCGTGAAGCTGCTGTGGCGGCTGCCCCAGTCGTAGCAGTCGGAGGAAAGACTGTCGGAGAGAAGAGGACAGGTCAGAGGGTTCATTCCTTCATCTACTTTTTATTATTATTATTAATTATTATCAATTTTTTTTATTCTATAAATTGTTCTGTTATTTTTTATATATTTTTATTTATTTTATTATTAATAATACTTGTATTATTATTTATATATGTTATATATTATTATATAATTTATTTTATATATTATTTATTTGATCTTATCTTATTTTATATATTATTATTATTATTATATTATCTTTTATTTATTTTATGTGTATTCATATTTATTTTATATTATTTTACATACTATTATTAGTATTATTTACCCATGCATAATGGACATCATTTAAATGGATAAATATTATAACAGCATGGACATGGTGACGTCAGTGATGGTGCTCGTACCTTGCTGATGCATTCTGGGGAGGGATGCTCCACGCCAGGTCATCGTCACTATCGTACCGTCGAGGGTTGTCAAAGAAATATCCTCGAGAGGAGAGAACGTGGTTCGGTATCCCAGCTGTGCTCTGAAGGGAGGAAGATACTCATCGTGAGGAAGAAATAAAAAAAGACAAAGGCTCTGCTGATATAACCCGTTATCTAACATCAGGTGATCCTCTCATCCTGCAGCCAGAGAGGGCAAAGCACACACATCCTTTCCTCAAGTAGAAGTACGGATACTCGTGTTTAAAAATAATCTGGTAAAAGTAGAAGTACTGACTAAACTGCTTTACTTAAGTAAAAGTAAAGAAGTATGGGCTTCTAAATGTACTTCAGTAAAAAGTACCCATAACTAGCAGCTGTTTTAAAGAGTACCTGACCTCCCTTTATATTAATAGAACAATAATGTCATTGTTAGCTAATGAATGTTTCCATGCCGACCAACGGCAACATGACAACGTTTCCATTGGTCCCTCTTCTTTAGAGAAGACCAGGAAGTGATGGATACACGGATCGTGTTCAAATCAATAGGCACGCAATGACTCTGAAGAATAATGATCACGCACCAACACACATTCAGACTAAAGGAACCAGCTGTTTGGGAAATGAGAGAAGTAGAAAGTTCAGGTATTTGAGTTCAACATGTAAGAAGCAGCGGCGTAGCTGTGGGTGGGCCCGGGTGGGCCTGGGCCCACCCACATGCACGTCTGGCCCACCCACAGCCAATCAGCGCTTCATAGCGCAGAGCCGGGAAGCCCAGAAGGAAGTGCCACAAACTGCAGTTCATCTAGTGGCCGACAGGGGATGGATGCAAAAAGGAGCAATTCCCATAGACCCCCATGTTAAAATGCCCAACTTTACAGCAGAAATAAACATCTTTCTTGCCTGGATCCAATAAAACGTATTCTGGATATAGTTAGATTCCACCTTCATGACAATGGAATAGGGAGTGCATTTTTTTACCGTGAGTTTTTATAGTAAGTAAAGTAACTTTTGCCGTGAGTGAATGAAAGTATTATTTCATCTTGAGGTCTGCAGTTTAGCGTGTACACATTTGCTGAATATGAAAACACTCAGTGTGTGCCCATTGTGCGACTGTCAAGGATAAACAACCTGTGCCCCCGATATATGTTGTATGTATTATTGCTACACAAACATTACATTGCAGTTTAAGTGTCGCCAACTCCGTTTAAGAGATCTCGCCCCCGTCTGTGTGAGAGGGGGCGGGGCAGTTTACACACACGCAGCTGCTACAACATGCAGCAACACACACACACGGAGGAGATGGCAGAGAGAACGCGCTCCGAGGTGTGGTTAAACTATAGCCGTGTCTATGTGGACAATACTCGTTATCAAAAGTGGAATAAGAGTTTATCATGTGAGGGCGGTAACACGAGCAATTTGTCTAAACATTTAGCAAAAGTGCTCCACATCCAGACGGAGGAATGCACCGGGTTCCACTGTCTTTCTAGCAGCTCTGTAGCCCCATCCACGAGGAACGTTTCCACGTCAGGTGTTATGTTTGCTAGCAGCGACACACCGAGTTAACTACATTATACAAACATGGGTTAATGATTAGAGGAAACTGAGTTATTTATTTTGTTAAAGTTTCAGCTATTCTGTTTACAGTTCTGTCATCACATTATTTAATATGATTTGTTAAAACATTGTTGTTTCTTTTGATGTGAAATATTATGTATTTAATTTAAATAAAAAGCAATGTTAGTTTTGTTCACAATTTGTTTAGTTAGTTTACCTTCTTTTTTTCTCCAAAAGAACCGATAAAAGTAATGTTAAAGGACCGGATCGATAAGACATAGACATAGACATACTTTATTGTCATTTCAACAAGACACAGAGTGTACTATTAAAACGAAATTTCGTTGTACTGGCTTACAGGAACAGGACAATATAAAAACTTGCTAAAATTGTACATATAAATAAATAATAGTGACGTGGTGCTGATACAATTAAAGATAAAGTGTGCGTTTAAAATATAAAGACTTACTATACATATAAATAAAATAGACATACTATATAACAAATATGTGCCCTTTACACAGCGTAATGTAATCTTTATGTTACTGGTCTGCTTGCTGTTCAGCAGTCTGATGGCTTGGGGAAAAAGCTATTGCAGAATCTGGCTGTTCTGCTCTTAATGCTGCGGAGCCTCTTGCCGGAGGGCAGCAGGGAGAACAGAGCATGGTGAGGATGAGTGGGGTCTTTAAAAATGTTCTGGGCTTTTGTTAGGCAGCGTTTCTGAGCGGTGTCTCTGATGGGAGGGAGAGAAACTCCGATGATCTTCTCTGCTGTCCTGACCACTCTCTGCAGAGACTTCCAGTCTTTGGCGTTGCAGTCTCTCGACCAGATGGAGATGCCGCTGGTCAGCACGCTCTCTATGGTTCCTCTGTAGAACGTGGTGAGGATGGGAGGGGGGAGCTGTGCAGGAAGTGTAGGCGCTGCTGTGCCTTCTTACATAGTGATGTAGTGTGAGTGGACCAGGTCAGACTGCTTGTGATATGCACCCCCAGGAACTTGGTGCTGCCTGTAGTCTTCACTGCTGTGCCGTTGATGTGGAGTGGTGGGTGACAGTGCTTTTTGTTCCTGAAGTCGACAATCATCTCTTTTGTTTTATCGACATTCAGGATCAGGTTGTTGGTGTTACACCAGTCTGTCAGATGTTTCACCTCCTCCCTGTAGGCCTGTTCCTTGTTGTCCCTGATGAGTCCCACCACTGCTGTATCGTCCGCGTACTTTATGATGTGGTTGGTACTGAACCTGGAGCATAAGCGTAAGCGCTATCGATAAAAGTAGTAGTACCGTTAAAGCCTTAACGATAGCCATCCCTATGTGGATGTCAGTTTTACACACATTCTGAGGCCGCCGTGCCTATGTTTTTGTTTTCACTGCTAATTTATGCTTAAGTTCTATTGGTGCATTAAAAAATCATTAAAATCATTAATGAAGTTTCAGCTCAGACCCCACACTTAATGTCTCCCCCTGGCCCACCTACATTTCTCCAGGCCCACCCACACAATAATTCCTGGCTACGCCACTGGTAAGAAGTAGAAAGTACAGGTATTTGAGTTCAACATGTAAGAAGTAGAAAGTACAGGTATTTGAGTTCAACATGTAAGAAGTAGAAAGTACAGGTATTTGTGTTCAAAATGTAAGAAGTAGAAAGTACAGGTATTTGTGTTCAAAATGTAAGAAGTAGAAAGTACAGGTATTTGTGTTAAACATGCAAGAAGTATTTGTGTTTAAGAAGTCAAAGTAAAAAGTCGTCGGAAAAATAAGTAGTGAGTAAAGTACTGATACCAGAAAAATGTACTTAAGTACAGTAACAAAGTATTTGTACTCCACTACTTCCCACCTCTGCCGGAAGCCAAACAACAACCAGGTATAAGTGTTGCAGAGGTCAGAGGTCACATGACCCCGATAGCAGGAAGACTGACCCGTTCCTGCGGCGGCCGTCGGACCCTGAAGAAGAAGACGACCAGCGAGGTGGGCAGCAGCTCCCAGACGAACAGGATCACCCCGAACACGATGTAGCCGGCGTCTCCCAGAGACGAGCGTAGGTCCGCCTGGAGACACACACAGGAAGGGTTGGTATTGTATTGTTGACATTTATGTTTCGTGTTTATTTTTTGGTTCTGTTATAACGCCTTGTGCTTTGGCAAGTTTAAAATGTGGTCATGCCAATAAAGCCCCTTCGTATCGTATCGTATCGCATTGTATCGTATCGCATTGTATTGTATTGTATTGGGAGGTGTGTGGCGCAGTGGGTTGTGCGTAGGTGTTCGGATCAGTGGGTCACAGGTTCAAACCCACAGGCATGTCGTTGTGTCCCTGGGACACTTCACCCCAAATTGCTCCTGTGGGGATTGCCCACAATATTGAGTATGTAAGTCGCTTTGGATAAAAGCGTCGAACAAGTAGTATCGTATTGTATCGAGTTGATTAACCCACGTACAAACTTGAGGTACTTTATTTATATTTAAGAAAAGATTACGTTCATTTTTTCTAGAAATGACATTGTAAGGTATTATTCAAATGAAACGGTGAACAAAAAATCCAGTACTACTGTAGAACTACAATAAAAACACTGATATAATTTCTTACATAGTTGGAATATAACTAAATACATTTTTTTTATAAGTCTATATTAGTTTAAATTGGAATACAATGATCTAAATTCTAAACAATTGATTCATGGAGGAAGTCATTTGCTGAAATAACTTAAAATGCTCTAGTTGCAGTCCTACACAGAACAGTTCAAAGCTCTGCCTCATTATCCTTTTTTGGGACCTGGATACTGATTGCTCCCAATATAACAATATTAGAGTTTTTTAAATTAGATTGGAATTAGATTATTTTTTATCAAATTGAGGTGTTTACAATATACTTTTTATTTTATTTTTTAAAGTCCAGACCGGAAATTGAACCCGTCATGATTCTACTGTACCAAAGTCAGTTTCTTTATCCACTGTACTAAGCAGTTGCTGTTGCATTGGTCTATATGTATATATTTTTATATTTATAATACATATACATACATATAGGCTTTATTTGTCATGTGCACATCAACTACTAACTACAATGTAGAAATGGAACAGATATAAAGGATATGCAAATGAGTTGCTTGTGTAAAAGCCTGAACTCTGTGTCGGAGCCCCGCTTCAGTTCGTAGACGGTGTCGTGATGAATGTTTGAAAGAATGTATCTTGATCTTTTGGGGAGTTTTTCAGCAAGTAAGCCAAATAAATTATTATGTCTCCGACTCCTCCAACGATGCAACTTGAATGGGGCGAAACCACTCTACAGCCAACCAATCAGAGTCTCCCTAACATGCCGCTCTATTGAACCTGCCAGATCTCTCTCTATGCTTTGCTTGCTGCAGCTACTTCCACGTCGCTGCTGCTCGCCTGCTTGAAAATTCTAGGTTGAGCTTATTTGGTTTAATTGAATGCTCTGTGTGAATTTCAGAAACTGTCCTCATAGAGATAGAAAACTCAGAAAAGTGTGTGAAAGTGTGTGAAAGTGTGTGTGCTCTCGGGCCCCCTATAGGGCATTGCAGGAAAAACAGGTGGACTGGCAGGTGGAATTTTCTGATTGGCTAATTTCAGTCACGTGAGACCATGACAGTAGGACTGCAGAGGAACAAGCTATAATCTAGAGACATGCAGTACATTTACACGAGAACAAAATTGAAACAAAATTACACATGTTTGACAGCTTGTGTTGCTTTCCTGTTTTTCATCCCCTTCTGATATTCTCTTTGTTTTTTAAATCTTCATTTTTGTTTTATTTGTATGTACGCACCACAACACCAAGTCAAATTCCTCGTATGTGTCAACCTACCTGGTAATAAACCTGTTTCTGATTCATCAGCTAAAACATCAATCAATTGGAGAAAACCCCAGAGAGCCTCACCTGGTCTGAGACGTTGTACCAGTCGTAGTCGAAGGAGTTGATGGTCTCGATGTTAGTGAGGGCGAGCACCACCAGGTTGTAGCAGGCGCGCGACGCGTACAGCAGAACCACCATGATGCCGATCAGAGTCACCTGACACACCGACGTCCCCTAAACACACACACATCACTCATTGTTATTCATTTGAATTCACATTTGTTATGTGCTATATGTGACATGTACGTAGTAATGTGTGTTGTGTGTCTTTTATCCTTTCGTCTGTATCTACTTGTCCTTCATCCTTTCTTTATAACTAATGCTGTTGATGTGATTTTAAAAAGGTGTCTTTATCATCTGGACAACAGCTGGACATCAGCCATGTTGGCTAAAGCTGCCCCATCTGCTGTTGTTTGTGACAGTTGATCAATGGGGACTGTCCACGACACTATAAACCAATAAACTAAACTAATGTATGTGCTGCCGGATGGAATTAATGATTTTCTTTCTTGCAGTCATGGAAACGTGGAATATTCAAGAAGTAAATATCAGGGTTAGGGACGCTGCACAAGACCTGAGGTTGAAGGCTAAGGGAAGTTATTTGGGATTATGACTTGCTTTAGTTGTTGTTATCTTTAAAGACTAACCCTTAGATTTATTACATTTTAAAATGTCATGCATGTGATGCCTGATGGAATTAACTGCAGTCATGAACACCTGGAATATTATGGAAGGACCTATCAGGGTCAGTGACCTGAGGTTGAAAGCTAAGGGAAGTTATTCAGTGAACGTCTTTGGGATTATTACTAATTGTTTGACTCTAGAGACTAAACCGTTAGTTGTTTTTATCTTTAAGGACTTTACCTTAGACTCCAGGTAGATGTTGGCCAGCGACATCTTGGCGACCTTGTAGAGGCAGACGGACAGCGAGACGGCGCAGAGGACGAACAAGCTGTCGTTGATGGTCACCCTCACCAGGACGATGGTCTTCACGTCGGCCGCCGTCATTTTGACCAGCAGGGCACAGACCAGATTAACCACGAGGAAGAGGAGACTGACGCCGAAGAAGACGAGGTACAGAGGAAGTCTGCAGGAGAATCAAGAGATTATAACCGTTAAAAAGGCCCAAAAGGTTCATATCAGTATTAGTGTCTCTACTTTAAAGAGTCCTCTCCTGCTGATGTTCAGTTGTATATCAGTATGTAGTGTCTCTACTTTAAAGAGTCCTCTCCTGCTGATGTTCAGGTGTATATCAGTATGTAGTGTCTCTACTTTAAAGAGTCCTCTCCTGCTGATGTTCAGGTGTATATCAGTATGTAGTGTCTCTACTTTAAAGAGTCCTCTCCTGCTGATGTTCAGTTGTATATCAGTATGTAGTGTCTCTACTTTAAAGAGTCCTCTCCTGCTGATGTTCAGGTGTATATCAGTATGTAGTGTCTCCACTTTAAAGAGTCCTCTCCTGCTGATGTTCAGGTGTATATCAGTATGTAGTGTCTCTACTTTAAAGAGTCCTCTCCTGCTGATGTTCAGGTGTATATCAGTATGTAGTGTCTCTACTTTAAAGAGTCCTCTCCTGCTGATGTTCAGGTATATATCAGTATGTAGTGTCTCTACTTTAAAGAGTCCTCTCCTGCTGATGTTCAGGTGTATATCAGTATGTAGTGTCTCTACTTTAAAGAGTCCTCTCCTGCTGATGTTCAGGTATATATCAGTATGTAGTGTCTCTACTTTAAAGAGTCCTCTCCTGCTGATGTTCAGGTGTATATCAGTATGTAGTGTCTCTACTTTAAAGAGTCCTCTCCTGCTGATGTTCAGGTGTATATCAGTATGTCGTGTCTCTACTTTTAAAGAGTCCTCTGCTGCTGATGTTCAGGTGTATATCAGTATGTAGTGTCTCTACTTTAAAGAGTCCTCTCCTGCTGATGTTCAGGTGTATATCAGTATGTAGTGTCTCTACTTTAAAGAGTCCTCTCCTGCTGATGTTCAGGTGTATATCAGTATGTAGTGTCTCTACTTTAAAGAGTCCTCTCCTGATGATGTTCAGGTGTATATCAGTATGTAGTGTCTCTACTTTAAAAAGTCCTCTCCTGCTGATGTTCAGGTTCATATCAGTATGTAATGTCTCTACTTTAAAGAGTCCTCTCCTGCTGATGTTCAGGTGTATATCAGTATGTAGTGTCTCTACTTTAAAGAGTCCTCTCCTGCTGATGTTCAGGTTCATATCAGTATGTAGTGTCTCTACTTTAAAGAGTCCTCTCCTGCTGATGTTCAGGTGTATATCAGTATGTAGTGTCTCTACTTTAAAGAGTCCTCTCCTGCTGATGTTCAGGTTCATATCAGTATGTAGTGTCTCTACTTTAAAGAGTCCTCTCCTGCTGATGTTCAGGTGTATATCAGTATGTAGTGTCTCTACTTTAAAGAGTCCTCTCCTGTTGATGTTCAGGTGTATATCAGTATGTAGTGTCTCTACTTTAAAGAGTCCTCTCCTGCTGATGTTCAGGTGTATATCAGTATGTAGTGTCTCTACTTTAAAGAGTCCTCTCCTATTGATGTTCAGGTGTATATCAGTATGTAGTGTCTCTACTTTAAAGAGTCCTCTCCTGCTGATGTTCAGGTGTATATCAGTATGTAGTGTCTCTACTTTAAAGAGTCCTCTCCTGCTGATGTTCAGGTTCATATCAGTATGTAGTGTCTCTACTTTAAAGAGTCCTCTCCTGCTGATGTTCAGGTGTATATCAGTATGTAGTGTCTCTACTTTAAAGAGTCCTCTCCTGCTGATGTTCAGGTGTATATCAGTATGTAGTGTCTCTACTTTAAAGAGTCCTCTCCTGCTGATGTTCAGGTGTATATCAGTATGTAGTGTCTCTACTTTAAAGAGTCCTCTCCTGCTGATGTTCAGGTGTATATCAGTATGTAGTGTCTCTACTTTAAAGAGTCCTCTCCTGCTGATGTTCAGGTGTATATCAGTATGTAGTGTCTCTACATGTCTCCATGCTTTAATGTTCAAAAAGCTCTTTATTTTTCTCATACTGCCTGTGCTGCAGCACCTCTTTTCACCCTCTGTCTGAAACCAGAGCCCAGTCTGCCCTGATTGGTTAGCTGGCCAGCTCTGTTTTGATTGGTCAACAGCTTAGAGATGTCCCGCCCCTTAGCCTATCACGTACAATGTGTTGGAGCGCTAGCCAATAGAAGCGTGAGTGTTACAAAGTGATGTCAAAATGTTCTGGGCCTTTGGGGATTTTAGCCTTTGCAGACCATTTACATGCACACAACCCTATACTGTATGAAGCACTACGGGAAAGGGAAACCCCAATAAGCATAACAGGGGCTCTTTAAGTGCATTGTACAGATCTAAATCAGTCGATACCTTGAAAGAAAACACAGTTTGATAAGCGGTGTGATTTTTTGGATACATGTTGGAAGAGTGGGAGTTTCATTGTGGAAACAGACTCCCTTAATTCAGTCAGGGTGAGTTGTTTGAAGAAAGGTACCTGTACTTGAGCAGTGAAGGTGTGTACTTGGACTTTGCCTTGAAGTAAACCTGGAGATGGGAGAGAAAAAAGATTGTTACGCACTTTGGTACGATCCTGGGTCATTATGTCACAGTTTTCAGATCTCAGTTTCCTCTTTGTGTGTGTGTGTGTGTGTGTGTGTGTGTGTGTGTGTGTGTGTGTGTGTGTGTGTGTGTGTGTGTGTGTAATCATTACATTAAATACATCTTTAATATATGTAATTCAGCTCATCAGTAACACCAGGTTTAACTAAAACATGTCTGAACGTTCTTTACAATATCTTTTGTGTGTGTGTGTGTGTGTGTGTGTGTGTGTGTGTGTGTGTGTGTGTGTGGTGTGTGTGTGTGTGTGTGTGTGTGTGTGTGTTAGATCTGTGTTACTAGTGTGGTACCGTAGGCCTTTTGGCAAGTTCCTATATGTGTTTGTGTTAATGTTCGGCCTGTGTGGCAAATGTGTTTTTTGGGAATTATTTAAGAAAGGAACCTCTGTATTATTGTAATTGTAAAAGGTGGGGTAGGTAAGTTTGAGAAACCGGCTCGAGATACACTTTTTGTTATATTCCATGGAACGCTCTCAACATCCCGATAGCAATGCATATCTGAAGTGCTTTGACAAAAAATCCATAAAAAACGTCATCTGTGGAAGCCGTAATACTGTAAAAAGCACGACCAATCGGATTGCCGCCCTGTCTGTCAGCCTTCCATCTCGTGCACGCACAAATGTCTCTCGTGCCCTCATTGGTCATGTGCACGTTCATGTGTGTTGGAGGAGGTGCTCTGTGAGGAAGTCTGAAGGAAGGGGCGGATTATTTTCGGCTGTGTACTTTCACATTTTAGTGCACTCGAGCCGGTTTCTGAAACGTACCTACCCCACCTTTAACTTTTTGAGCTAGCAGTAGTAGGAGCGAGAAGCCATTTTTGTTTGATTACTCAATATTCCCGGTGTTCTCCTGTTTTGACGTTAGGAGCCTAGGTGAGAAGCTTTGTCTTCTGTTTGGCTTTGCTTTTTTGGTTAGGTCAGTTTAGAGTAATTTGTGTTTTCTTATGTTGGTTACGTCGGGAGAAAAATGTTAACTGCTAATTAGATTTTCTCTCTGACGCTTCTTGGGAGTGTGAGGAGTTCTTCAGCCTGGCTGCAGACCTCTGACTCACTTGGTTTGTCATATGATTCAAAGTGATGTGCCACTAAACTGATATGTTCCCATGGTGTCCTGATGGAAGCCATCGAATGACGATCCTTTACGAGTGCCACTGTTAGTGTGACTTGTTATCTGGTGGGCATGGACTAAGACTGATGCTGTTAACATTTCAGATCCACTTATTTTACCTTAGTAAGTGATCTGAGTACTTCCTCCAGCACTTTGCTCAGTCTAGAAATCACTTCATCGATTACTGCCTCCTCTCCGACTGAAGGGGAACCTTGCTTCTTACAGAAATAAGACACCGTGGTGTTTGGTTGGAAAAAGAACCCGCGTCATCTCAGCTCTCATTAACGAGTGCTGCTAAAGAGCGTATGTCTTTATCTTCTGGTCTATTTCTGAACCGCCAGCAGCTGGATGAATGGACGAAGAGGAGAGGCAGCTGCTGTAATACGATTCATCCATCCATAGGCTGGTTGACGTAGCAGTTTGTTGTCAGTGGTTGCCTGCAGGTATTCAGGTTGTAGTAAGTCTCCATTTGTTGTAGGGGTGTTTTATTCTCCTTCTGTCCACCAGTAGAAATGTGTTCAAGCAACACTCCACATCCATTTTACATCTCTTTGTCTTGACAAACTTAAAGTGGGCCTCGAAGTTTTTTGCATATCAGTGCAGATAAAAATCACCTTTAACCTCGAGTGTGTGTCTCAAAAAGCAAGCATACTATTGACGTGTTCAGTTCAAACAGAATTAGCAGTTGGTGCACACCAAAGTGAAGCTTGTCCAAGATCTTCTCTGTAATTCCCAAATGTGTCAATTACCTGAACATTGAATTTCAGGTAAGTAGCATTTAGGCTAGCAGTAATTTCTCCTCTTAGTCAACCTGTACAACTGTCTCCTCCATCCATGTCAGACTTTTGTGGCCTTTTGTATGTTTTTAACTTTCATGGCCGTAGCTACATCGAAGTCGTCTCCATTCTATGGGGGGGGGGGGGGGGGGGGGGCAGGAGCTCCAACAAGCCGTGTAGGACAGAGAGTGAATACACATACTTTACAGAGATGCTGTGAGAAACCAATGTGAGTTTGGAACATTGCACAGTATAAATCTATTCTAGTAGACCTCAACAATGGAATTATGATCAGTAGAAATGGCCATGACATGGGACCTTTAAAGATGATTCCATTCCAGATCCTCCATTAACTTTAGGTTCTTGGTTTGTCTGTCAAAGTCACGGTGAGGGCTCTGAGACGTGAGAGACGGACCCAGTAGCATGCAGCCTGTCTGAGCGAGGATTCATTAAAACTCAGACGTTTGACAGATTAGTAACCAGCACTGGTTTTGTCCATAGTACCATTTCCTTAACGGAGCGTCCACACAGCAGCGTGCGTTGACGCTTGGCGGTGGGCGTGTCTGATGCTTGGGGATTTTTTGCGACCAACAACCAATCACATGAATCTCCCGCCCCCGACATACAAAGCAATAGCAATGTTAAAACTAAGTAAACTGGATATAAAATCCCCAAACAGGCGAAAACCTACCAGTTTCACCCACTGTCTCTGCCACCTCCCTCCATGCCTCGCTCCTCCGGTTTGTATCCGGTAGAGGAACAGAGACTGATCGTTCAGCACCGGGTGATTCACTTCCGCTGTAATCCATTTTCCCTCCATTTTTTGGAATATGAGGAAATGACCTGCGTCTCTCCCTGCATACACGTGGTTTGATTGGCTAGCGCTTGTACTGGCAGATTTGCATAAACGGGATTTCATTGGCTGACGCTTCTGCCGAGGTGCCAAAAGTTGAACATTGCTCAACTTCTGAAGCGAGCAACGCTCCACGTCGCTTCCCACAATGCAGTTCGGCTAAAAGTGACGTCACCCCATTCAAAGTGAATGGGCAGAAGCGTTGGAAGCTTCAACGCACGCCGCCGTGTGGACGGGCCGTTAGTGTCAGCCTGACACATTCATTGGAGACTTTAAGATCTCAACTAGAAACAATACTCAGTTTCAGCTGCAGAACTTGAGTTCATTATTCTGGACCCAATGGTGGATCCTGTAGGTTTAAGCCTCTTACACAACAAACTGACACCAAAGAACACGTCCCGACAGAACGTCGCCTCACGTCTCCTGCGTCTCGCAAAGACTTCAGCCGATGGCCAAGTTGCACGTACGAACTGCGCATGCGTGAGTGGCAATAACTCTCCTTACCAGCAGGCGGCGGTAGTGTGTATTCGTCATTTAAAACAGGCAACAACCGGAACACAGACTGCGTGATAACCGAGAGAAGAAGAACAGACTGCGTGGTAACCGAGAGAAGAAGAACAGACTGCGTGGTAACCGAGAGAAGAAGAACAGACTGCGTGGTAACCGAGAGAAGAAGAACAGACTGCGTGATATAAACAAACAACAAATAGCGCGTGCGTTCAACTTCCATGTTCACTCTACAGCGAGAAGCTCACGGGGCTTTCCCGAACCTGTGTCGAGAGCTGGAGTTCAATGAAATCTCAGATTTGCCTTCTTAATAGTTTGTTTGTCCCTCACTTCCGTTTCGCTTCTCATGCACTGATTCGCTAAGCTGAACAGCCAATCAGAGTCATTTATTTTGCCTTTGGCCTCCCGATTCAACATGTCGAATCAGCGGCGGAAAGTGTCGGCACGGCCGAAAAGACACGACGGTGCAGTACACACCAAGACACACTCATCTGAGTAGGGCGACACGACGCTCATCGACGGACCGACATCTATCGACGCCGAAAATCGGCTCGGTGTGTGAGGAGCTTTAAAGAGGTTAAAGAGAAACTGAGTTGTGCTGCCCTCTCTGGTTGGAGGTTTAAAGTCTGCTGCAGTCTGATGGGTGTGGTCAGAGGAATACCTGTAACCACACCCCAGCTGTGACCTAATGATGTCACAGTGTACCAACACACCCTGAAGTACACCTCTACATCACCTGGAGACAAGTTAAAGCCCCAGGAGACAAGTTAAAGCCCCAGGAGACAAGTTAAAGCCCCAGGAGACAAGTTAAAATTCCCAGGAGACAAGTTAAAGCACATCGTGGACCCGTACCCCTCACCTGAGCGCAGTAGAGGTTCATGAGGCTGAGCGTGAAGAACTGCAGGCAGACGGGGAAGCAGTAGAGCAGCCAGAAGGCGAAGGGTCCGAGAGCGTTGGCGGTCACACAGTCTCTGAAGTAGAAGGAGAAGAGGAGGGCTCTCAGGGCGGCCCACAGCAGACACAGGAACAGAAAGGCCGTCTGGTAGCTGAAGCGCTTGTGTCGGTATCTCAGAACCAACCACAGCTGGGCGTAGACGAAGGCGAAGAGCAGCGAGTAGAAGATGGTGTAGGCGATGGTGAGACCCAGCTTCACGTAGGGGGGGGATCGCCGGCGTGATGGTGGGAGGGGGAGGGAGGTGGGAGTCGTTACCGGCATGCTGCTGCTCCAGGATCCCCTCCATCGCCTCCCCATTCATCCCTCCTGTTCCCCACAGAGGGGGGAGGGAAGACAGCGCTGATCTCTGGGTGGAGCAGAAGAAGAAGAAACGTGTCTCAGAGCGATAGACGGATCCTCCACATCCATCCACTCTCCTCCAGACACACGATCTGACTCACAGAGAGCAGCAGGAGGAGGAGAGACTCCACCCCTCTTTTTGCCGGTGCCTGGTGCAGAGCGATTGGTGGCTGGGGGTCATGTGATCACAGTCCCCAGCAGGCGATTGGCTGAGCAGGAGGAGGATGCTGCAGAGAGGAGAGGAAGGTGGAGAGATGGAAGGAGAGAGAGGTGGGAGCTGTGGTACCACACACCACACACACGCACGCACGCACACACACACACACACACACACACACACACACACACACACACACACACACACACACACACACACACACACACACACACACACACACACACACACACACACACTAACTGCGTCACAGCAGCGTCATGCAGGCAGCTTTGACTGATACCGCTTTTTTCAGACAGATACGGATGGATATGGAAAAACGTGGTTTGTGGCAGCAGTTAAACACGTGGGGGTTTATTTAATTATAATATTGTGAATAATTATTGACTCATAATACATCGATGAAGATTTAATAAACACCTATAAGGGGTTAAAAGGTACAATGCCACACAAATTCAAACTACTCCTTTCAAACATGCAAAATGCCCACATCAAAAATCACAAAATATTCCTAAAAAAATCACAAAATAATATGAAAAACACTTTCATTTTGGGAGGTTTTATTTAGAGTGTATTCATTAGAGATCACGAGTAATTCAAGAATCGACCCCAATGTCTTTTAAATTGACAAAATAAGAAGTGTTTTTTTAACGATTGGCGCCTCGACATTTAGATTTCTAGATCATTTCTTTCAAGCAGACAATCAGTGCAGTATTGATTGGTTCGGTAGAAATATGTGTCACATCCATCCGGTTCCACTGCAGGATAAGTGACTGGCCAATACTGAAGTTACTATCCTCCTCCTCTCTCCTCCTCTCCTCCTCTCCTCCTCCTCCTCCTCCTCCTCCTCCTCCTCCTCCTCCTCTCCTCCTCCTCCTCCTCCTCCTCCTCCTCCTCCTCCTCCTCCTCCTCCTCCTCCTCTCTTACATAACAGGCGGTTGTTAGATAATACAGGAAGCAGCTCGTGTCCTCACGCTGACGACAGAGACACACACTCCATTTTTTATATCCAACTCATTTGATTCAGTTTACTTTCACGCTAAAAGATGACGTGGATTTGAAGGAAATATTAAATACTTTAGATATTTGGACGAGGTTATCAAAAAAGATTTTCATTTGAAAGTCATTGTACGTCATGTTTAACGTTGTATTATGCACAGTAGTTATGCTTTATAAACCATTATTAATACGTGTGTGTGTGTGTGTGTGTGTGTGTGTGTGTGTGTGTGTGTGTGTGTGTGTGTGTATGAAGGCATTAGGAAATGGCTATTTCGGAGACTTTCTCTTATGTGTTGGTTAGTAACTAAGTACATTTCCTCAATTACTTAATTATAAAACATGTTTGAACTGTTACGTTCCCTCCTAACTAGGGGTACAAAGGGAAGTAACAAAACACCCAAATAACCGGGCGAGAGAAAAAGGAGAGGAAACGGTCTGAAGCCACGAAGTGATGTTTTAATGGACAAAAGAAAAAGGGCTCACCAGCCAACTTGCAAAGCAAACTAACATAAACACACGAAAAGGTAAACTGGAGCACATCTCCTAACAGTTCACAAGAGCACAGGCCTCACACAGAGACTGCACACATGCAGCCAGAGGAGAAGGAGAGAGCCACTGCAGCCTTCCTCAGGTCCTTTATGGAGGCCTTGATTGGGGAGAGGCTGCACCTGGAGACAATGAGGGAGAGAGAGAGGCCGTTTCTCAATCTCGAGGATTCTGGCTTCCAAGCCAATATTTCAAGGATGCTACGTCATCGAGTGCCGCCGAAGGACTGTTCCAATCTCCAGCATACTTGGAATTCCACCGAGGCCGCGTCCTTGGTTTGGGGGAAATGTTGAGGCTGCACATGGGTAGACTTCGCGTCCTTAAAATCCCCACAATGCTTTGCGCACGGACCAATTTCAAAAACCCTTGCGGAGAATGGCTGAACCGACGCAGCACACATTTAAATGTAAGTATAGTGGCGTAGAACACGTGTTGGTAAATATGTTACATTTGTTTTCACCAAACATGTGTTCCGTGAAAGAAAAGCAAGTTCATAATTAGATAGACATCGTGAGGTATTTATTTTCGATTCAGTTTGTGTTGAAACCGTTAGAGAGAGTGGCACACTTGTTAGCCTGTTCCATTCTTCTTCGTTTTCCGAAGCCGTGGCTTGGAAGTATACTTGCTTCGTTTCGGACTTCGAAGTGACTTGGAAGTACGCGACTACCAAGCCAGCATCCTCGCGATTGAGAAACACCCAGAGACACACACACAAAAGCACACACACAAGCACCAACTGCGGCACGTAACAAGAACGTTGTAATTATAATAATTATTAAAACATTATACATTCACTCTCTTACTTTTGTTCTGTTTGTTCTTGCACTATTTGTATTGTTTTATTGTTTCTTGCCTTATGTATCTTTATCTTGCATAGTTTGAGGATGTGTGCATAAGACAAGAAAGCCTTGAATCTTAACCTATACTTTATTATTGTTTCTGTTAATGTTACTTTATGTTTCCATTCCAGCACATCATTTGCTTAACTTACATGTCGTGTTAACATCATACAAAAAAGACAACAAACATATTCGCCTATAAAATGAAACATATCGTAAATTATTTAGCTAACATTGTGGTTGTTTTTAACCTTTGACTCCTTACATATGAACTTAGCAAAGCGCTATAAAACTACCATGTTATTTATTTCTTTTCACATGAATATAATTGACCTTCTTATAATCAAGAAATGGATCTTCAGAGCTCTTCAGAGAGGGACTGATTTCAACATGTCGTACATCAAGAGACATTTCATGCCGTGATGCTATAAGTAGCAATACTGACAAGTATTTGTACCTCAGGATTGAAATGGAAGGTTCCAGAGAGCTTTTCTGCTCCGCTGCCAGGACTAAACGCACCCTGACAGAACATAAATATTGCAAACCTCAGCAAGGAACTCTTTTCATCGCCGCCTGAAAACCCAATGAACTCCTCGGGTTATTATTGAGCGTGACTCCAAGTTTATTCAACGCGATAAAGACATCGACATAAGACATGCAGAACATTTTCATATTTTCTCATTCAAACGCAGTTACACAGCGTGAACAGTTTAGGGTTTTATCCAAAGCAATCTGTGGTCCAATATCTTTCCCAAGGACACTTTGATATGCAGTCTGCAGGGGATCGAACCAAGGACCATCTCCTCCTGAGCCACAGCTGCCCATCTTTCTGTAACAACCATAAACAAACACATGTGCCTTAGTTAAGGAGACCATTCTGAACATTTTGACAACATGGAAAGAGGGTTTGATGGGTAGGAACTTTGAAGGGACCCTGTTGTGCTTCTTGCTGCGTTTCCTTTGTCCTGTCGTGTGTTATATGGGGTTTGTGTGCATGTAAATGGTCTGCTAAGGTTAAAATCCCTGTGTGCATGGACTCCTTTGTTTACTTCAAGAACATAGTGACATCACTATGTAACACTTGCCTTCTATTGGCTAGCGCTCCAACACATTGTATGTGATAGGCGTGTGGCGCAGTGGATAGAGCCTTGGTAGTGGGATCAGGGGGTCACAGGTTCAAACCCCACAGCAGTCAGCATGTCTGTTGTGTCCCTGCGCAAGTCACTTCACCCCAAATTGCTCCTGTGGGGATTGTCCACAGTATTCAGTATGTAAGTCGCTTTGGATAAAAGCGTCAAACAAGTGACATGTAATAATGTAATGAAGTGGCGTGACATCTCTAAGCGGGTTGACCAATCACAACAGAGCCGGCCAGCTCACCAATCAGAGCAGACTGGGCTCTGGTTTCAGACAGAGGGTGAAAAGAGGTGCTGCAGCACAGGCAGTATGAGAGAAATAAAGAGCTTTTTGAACATTAAAGCATGGAGACACAGTAGAGACACTACATACTGATATGGACCTGAACATGAGCAGGATACGCCCCCTTTAAGGGAGGATGGTGAGGAGAAGAAATGGTAAAAAGGAGTCGTTTTGCAGTTAGACTCTGTGTCCACAAGATGGCGACTTTTTCCATCTCTAGATGATCTTAGAAAGTGTTAAGCTTTTAGTTTATTTACGACAACCTCCGTGTCTCCAATATTTCAATGACTGTCTGTTTCTGTAGAAGATTTTAAAGTGTTATAAAAGAAGTTATATAAACAGTATTTCAATGTCCTGCTACTTACACACTCCTACTTTAAACCGCATGGTTATCTGACACCTTGTATTTAGAAAAACACATGCTATGCTTGAATGACATCATGCACTATTGTACTAATCAGTATTTTTAAAGTGTTTAAAATCGTCTCAACATGAAAAACGACACGATTCAAATACTTTTTGGATTAAGGCATTTTATTTTTTATTGAGCAGTCCTATTTTCTCATTAATTTTTTACATTTACTTAACGTGAAAAATCGGAAGTACTTTTTCAAATGAGACATTTATTTTGAAAAACGAAAGTTGACGGAAGTCATTGCATTTGATATTTAAATTCCAGCCCCCCGGGCTGTTACCCCCGCTGTTCCTCCATCCAGCCATTCCTCCCGCCTCTCCTTTCCCATCAGTCTGCCTCTTGTTACCCGCTCATCTCACCTCATCCCCGGCTTACTTCTCCAAGAAACACCGCTCTTTCTAACTTTACCTGTGGAGCATTTGTGGAGAAAATGAGTCCCCGGTACCGGAGCTGGTTGTGGTTCTGGTCGTGCTTGCTGAGCCTGAGTGTTTTGACCCACGCTTTGGAGCTGGAGGAGCTGTTTGAGTTCGGAGAAGAAGCCGGAGACCAGCAGCTGAAACCCGGGTCCGACTCCACCGCAGAGCTGCCTCTCAACGGATCTCTGTACTTCTTCGGCGACACCTTCCACAAAGTTTATGTGAGTCCAACACCCCGCAGATTGTGCGTTTAACGAGACAGAGGCCGGATTTCATTATGAGGTTCATTCATAAAAGTTGAAGAAGTGTGCAAGAATCAGGGGGACAGAGCAGGAGAACATAGAGGGAACATCCAAGGTGGTTTAGGCTGTTTCGCATGGGGTTGATCAACTCCAGTAAAAACTTAATTAGCAGAGTTTCCAAGTTGTTCAGTTAAATAAGACAATAAGTAAATCAGCATTTCAGAAACAAAACTATACAACTTGAATGAATGAATGTCTTGTATTTCTCTAGGTTTTTTCCTCAGTTAATAATTTCTACACTTAAAGGTAATTCAAAAGCAAAAAATAAATGTATGTCTGAGTTTGCAGTGCCACAGATGTGTCTTAAAAGGGCACTTATGTTAGCATACAATCATATGTTAATTTGAATCACATTTTGTCTGTTTCCTAGCATGATGCACATAGCAGGTATTTCGACTTGTTTTACTTGGAAGCAAACATAACAAAGGAAGAGAATTTAAACGTCTTTATCCCAGAAATGTCCTTTCCTATCTTATATCTGTAATATATGGATGATATAGGTTATGGTGGCATGTGATATGTAACTTTAAGGAGAAAATATTCTACATTTTTAGGTCAAACTGACAGAAATCTTGCCTTAACTCTACACTTTGCTCTGATACTTTAATAAATACAAGCAAAAGAGGATATATTTGAGAGAATGTTGGTTTTAATTTCTGTTATTTAACATTTAGCTATGTATATTAAGAACAATTGTTTTAATTGAACTATTTTTAAGCTTTTAATGCAATTCTTTTTTTTTTTCTGAGGCTGCCATTCCCACCTTTATTCAGCCTGTAAAGTGACGTGATTCACGTATTGATCCAGCTGGCCTGATTGCTCTGTCCGTAAAGCCACCCGATCTTTACTTCTCTTGTCTCTTGTTTGTCTGTTTGTTTGTTGACACCTCATGAGGTCTTCTGTTTAATCAGTGATTGACACCTCGGCTGCTTTTACATTGTTTCACTTCAACTTACACTTCAGGTCCTCTCAGCTCTCACATGTTCCGTTTAGTGAAAACATCTGTTGTCTCTTTTAACTCCCAAGCTTTCACTATTCATACCGTTTCAAATCCTTTTCTCAGAGCTGCACGATACATCGTTTTTTAATCGCTATCAAAGCCAACACGAGAGAGACTGCGATTTTGCAAGCAAGGACTTTTATACGTGGTTAAAAATACCACTTTTAAATGTTACTATTACTGTTTTTATTGGTGTTTAGTTCGTTGGACTTCTTTTTGAAATGTAACAATCCATTTGTTACTTTGAGCAGTAAACAGCAGTGAGGCTGAAGTTCATACTTTAATGTCTGTTTATTTATTGCAAGTAATATAAGTATTTGCAATATTCAACCCTGGTATTTTCCTTTTTCTCATATTTTGCAGGCTTAATTTGAAATGTAATCCTCTCTTAGTTATTCAACTTGTAACATATTGTTTTACGCTTTAACTGGCACGACAGACTTCCATAGATCTCCAGCTCAATATGTCGACTTCTCCCACTGCCAACTTTCCATCGTGATAACACGCAGGATGAGTGTCTCGTCTCTTCAGCTTCAGAGTCTGCTCTCTCTCTCTGATTGTTTGTTGACACCTGATAAGGTTTTCTATTGGCTCTTCACCTCCGTGCATTTTAAAGCTGGTTACAGTGTGTGTGTTCCCTGCTGTCGTAGCTGCTGCTTTGGGTTTAGACCCACAGACTTGTGGGGATTGCGGAGGTGACACGTTGAAGTGTTGGTGGTGTGAACAGACAGGTGTGTGTGTGTGTGTGTGTGTGTGTGTGTGTGTGTGTGTGTGTGTGTGTGGTCTGTTCAGTTCTCTGAGAGACGGAGGTGTTGGATTCTCTGAACAGAGGGAACAGAGGCTGGAATGCGAGTCAATTAAAAGCCAACACAAATAACTCTTTCATCAAGCCGCCACACACACACACACACACACACACACACACACACACACACACACACACACACACACACACACACACACACACACACACACACACACACACACACACACACACACACACACACACACACACACACACACACACACACACACACACTGCATACCTCAGGTCATGTGACAGATAATCCAGATTGTAGCATCGACACACTCGGCGTGGAAAATGTCTCCAGCGTGTTCAACTTCTGTAATCTCGTTTTAATTGAGTTCATTTCTACATAGTTTATATTGCCTTAAGGGGTTAAAGAAATACAAAGTTAAGTGTACACTTTGGCAACTGCCTTGGGGGCCCCACGCCCCGAGGGGCCATGTGTGTGGTACTTTGATTTAATGCTAATGTTGTAATGGAATTTGTGCTACTACAGAAGAATAACAACGTACATTACTATCCCCGCCAAGCAGCTTATTATTTTCATTATGGTTTGTTTGTTTGTGACCATGGCAACCGGCTTGATGTTCTTTACGCTCAGTGGAAGGGTGTCGCACGGGCCGCTGAAGACCTCATTAACGTTTTGAGTAGATCCAGATCTTGGGCGGGTACACAAGTTATCTTTTTACTTTTGATAGCATTTAGAGATAAAGCATTTGGCCTTGGTGGAGGTCTGAGCTCTCTCCATGTTAACTAATGATGTGGCCATGTTTGATTTAACTTCCCATTGCCAAATTTAGTTTAAAACTTTGCCACATAGACGTCCTGAGTCTATGCCGTAATGTTTCATGATACATTGGAGTACTGGTTGATTTCTGATTGGGTGATTTGGCTTTCTCTCCACAAACTAGGGTTGCAATCATTTCTTTTTTCATATCTTCCCATCGTGGTGCCTTAAAGTCTAAGATGGGCGAACTGGAGTCACAGAAAGCCAGTTTGTATTCGGTGATACGATGGGTTTTAAGATGCCACATGTGAGTTTATACATATTAAAGAACAATGACCAGCACCAGTGAAGAACATGCCTGCAACACATCTATTTGCACACATTCAAATCACCTTCTTTCAAGGCTTTATTACAAAGAGTCCTGACAGCAGGGTTCGAATCAAAAGCAGCAAAAAAGGGTAAATGAATAAAGCCAATACATAGACAGCATAACAGAGACGCAGACTATTTCCCTTCACTAACGTTTGATTAATTTGCCCAGGAGAGATTTGCTCCAGCAGCTGAACCCCTTCCTCGCCCCGAGTCATCCACAGAGTGTCTTTCCTCTGATTGCATCACGTCACCATTTGTTTCTCGTCCTCCTGTTAAAACACGCAGACCACACACATCTCCCCTCTGCAGGAAGTCACCGGGACATCTCGAGGGTCGCCTTCATGGTTCTTGTTATTTCAGACGCTGCAGGCAGAATGTGCTTAACTCCGAGCAGACATTTAGATGAAGACAAAGACGTAGGTTTGTTGCGGGAGGGTAAAGGAGGTGAACGGTGTTCTCCTACGGGACAGGAAGTGAACGGATGCTGTAGTCCTGTTGCTTTTACCCCTCAAGCACTAACAATGAATCTCTTTGGCCAACACTTGGTCCATCAAGTATTTCTGAATACTATTCAGTTACACGTTTCGTACCAAAGTTGACAACTGTTAAATGTTCTGTTAACACATGCAGTTGTTCAAGAGCACTCCATTAAACTCTTAAGATTTAGATTTTGAGTGTTTTAAGATTTAGACCACACATACAGTACAATGCAGTCTTCCAGTAACAGACTGGCTACACTGTAAAGTCAGATACTGAAACTACAGTGTTTTGTATGGACACCTTTTGGTCAGTCTTACAAAGAGTATTAGGGTTTTGCTTATTTAACGGCTGGTTGTCAAATTCCATAATACCGTACAGTTGTATACCTACTTGTAAGAATAGTCATCATTTATGGGCAGATGTTATGAAATCTAATGTCCAAAGTCATACTGAAGACAGAATGAACCCATTTTATTTTGAAATCTGTAAATAAAATGGATTCATGAAACTGGACCCCACATTTCTCCAATTGGCAAAGCTGCTGCTGTTGGTTTGAGGCCGAACGTGAGATTTGATGACAACACGATAAAAAAGGAATGTCGGATTGGTCCTTTAGTTAAAAAAACGTTTTATATCGCAGGCTGTAATGAACCACGTCCATAGTGCGAGGACGGTATCACTTGCGATCTTTAAACTAATAATTAAATATACAACGTCAATATCGTTCTTCTTTGGTTCATTGCCGACATGTGGGCAGAAACTGAAAAAATAGTGAAATGCATTATTACCATTCCAACAAAAGTGGTTTTATCGTTAATTATTTATCAACCCCTTAGAGAGAAAGTCTTAATGCCTTAATTAATCGCATTTCAAGCAGTATTTACGAAATGTTCACATCGCACTTACGAAAAGTGTTCTTTATATGTGGTAACTTAGCCCCTATAGTTCTGCAGGTCTGAACACAAAAACAAGAGCATTTGTGATAATGGAGCTTTTCAGAATAAAATGCCTCGAAGCCTTGCGATGGTCTCACACTGTGAAGCTCTAATTGGTTGCTGTGAGTCTGCAGTCCACAAAGGACCCGCCCCCCTCTTTAAAGTCTCTCCACCTACCCCCCTAAAACAGGGACATCCTGTCGGCCCCCAGTAATTATCAGCACTCCTCCAGCTTCCTGTTATACACTCGATCTGACGTCAGGTAGGAAAACACTGAAGGGTCGATAATAAAATCACATCTCTTGGCTGGGCTCCAACTGCTGCTGTTGAGGGTCTATTCCTCCGCAGGAAGTGGAGGGTCCTCTGCAGAGTTGGCACATCTGGAAGGTATGCACGCGAGACATCTGTCCTCCAAAACCAGATGGCAATACTCCGTGTGTTTCCTCCCTCTGCTGTTCTCACACTGATAACGGTGATCTCAGGCGTCCGACACGTGATGTCAGAGACGTTCTGGCAGGTTTCCACTGAGGTCCTCAAACACGGCATGCATTGCTGTGCATGTACACACTGGTGATTTACTGTGGACATGTGCAGCAGAGAATCCAACATGTCGACTTCAGGAAACTATTTCACATGTGTCCATATGTTAACCCCCTGAGACCCACATAGGACATTTCCGTTTTTGTATGTTTGTGTTTTGCCTATAAATGGTCATTTCTTTGCCGTATAATCAGGTGTTACACATCCCAGAAATCAGCACCACCTCAGCTGATGATATATGTCACTCATTAGAGACTTATACACACATAGGGGATGTTTGCCTATAAATAAAAAATGGAGCTTGAATTTTTTACTTATTTCATTAAAAAGAACTGCTAACCATAACATTTAAAGAAACATTCAACGCAGACAATTGCACACATTTATTATCATTGTATCAGAACTGATTAGAAGATTCTAACTGATTCTGTTCATTAGTTATGCCCATTCTTTTGGGCAGTGTCCATGAGCGTTCTTTTGCCAGGAATTGTCATTGTTGTCCTTCCAATTTTGAAGACTACACATGATGGCAGTTCCTGTCCACAATCACACATGGCATGCTGAGCAGATTCGTCTGAATTTTCATCTTGAAAAATCGGCTCCAAAGCCTCAGCTTTGGAGCCTTGAAACTTCCTTGCCATGCCTCGGTCTACTTTTAAAACACTAAAAGAACGTATTCCAACTTTTATTTTCGCGCGTGGAATTATACCGGCTCTCGTTAACTGACTCTGAATCAGACCCCGATTGGCTTTGACTGCATCCACTCGGTGTCCGATTCAGAAACGGGACTCTTACACTCTTTACGTCACAAACAAAGATGGTGGATGAGAATAGATCTATAAAACAGCCAGAAAACGATAAGCAATGCGCCAGAATCAAGGTGAGACTATCCGCATCTTTTAAAACTTTACGCACATTCGTTTCACCGAAATAAGTAAACGCCTCTCAATGAAAAACTTAATAGAGTTGTTTATTGCCGTTTCTGTAGTTTAAGAGGAAAAACACGGCATGTCTCTCTGGCTCAAACAGCTGAGAAGTGATGACGCTTTGAACACAGCGTGATATTTGGGATCGTATACGGCCCCGTGGGTCTCAGAGGGTCTGTACAAATTGCATCATTGTAATCAGGTTTTGATGGATGTAGTTCCCTTCGGCCATTTGTTTCACGTCCTTTCTGACTAAATTGGCATGCTGCGGAGAGGTCATCCATCACAGTTAACGGTTGCATTATTGCCGTGTAATGCATTGGAGATTTATTTTCTAAAATCAATTCCAGTGGAGAAAAGTGTTGCATTCGTGCGGAAGAAAAAACCCTTTTATATCTATATTCATGATCAATGGTTCCATTATCGCAGATTTCTTAACGACCCAGACCCATGATGGCTTTAAACGTCTTTTGTTTATCCAGATAAAAGTGTTCAAACTCAAAGATATTCAATAGAAAAGAACATTAACGCGGTTAACGGTTTAAGTGTTGCATCCATAGCTGTATTAAAAGTCTGAAGCCAAATGTTTCACACAAAGCTTCGTCTTCCTCCGCCTGTTCAACCTGTGAACTTATCAAAGCTTTGGGAGTGTCGTTAGCCATTAGCTTGTTTTCCGCTCAGACAAAAGACTTCCTGTGACGAAGCTCCAGAGTCCTCGGCTCTGCAGGCGTCTTCTTCTAAAGTCAGATTCCTGCTGGGAGACGCCGGCCTCTCACTCACAAGCTGCTGTCATTCATGCGTTCCTCTGAAGGAAGTCTCCTCGGTGAAAAGCTCCCCTGAAGAGCCGCCTCTACGCTGAGCCCCTCGAGGCTTTTCAGGGGCAGCCGAGCAGCACGGCTTTTCGTCTCGGGCTCTCGTTTCATTTCGCAGCATCATCTCAAACGCACATAGCCTTCTTTCATGTTTTCGCAAAGCTCAGGCTCTGACCTTTGACCTCTCTGCTCGTCTGCTTGAAGATTTATGTTACCTGCACTCCACAGGTAGAGTCATTTCCTCCTGTTAGAAGTTAAATCATACATTTCAAAAACTGCAGTCAGCAAAGTCGGTCAGGATTACGTTGCAGGAATAAGTCCTGAAACCTGGAAATGACCCTAACCCTAACCACTTCCTGTTCCCTCGTCTAGCAGACAACGGTTTGTGGTTAGATGACTGAAATAAGATCTCACAAGCTGAAGAGATTTTTACGTCATGTTCTACGACATAAAATACATCAGTAGTTACCCAACTCGTGAACGTCCAAAGCTTCCATATGTCATAAACATGGCGGTTGCTATCAAGTGACAATGACATATATTTGTTTATGTCTTTAAATCTTTCTTGAAAGACCGAGATGTTTTCGAACACAGTTGTTGAAATGTTCTTGACCCTAAAAACCCAAATAATGCCTACCACAAAACATTGACGATGACCATCCTTCAACCACCAAGTGTGGAGCACGTCAGTGGCGAACCGTGTCTATCGCAACTGGACCTTCTGTAGACACCCCCCCCAACAAGGGGGGGTAACAAGGGTACTAAAAGGGTTTATTTTATTAGCTTTTCTTTTTTAATGCTTAATGTCTTTCATTTTTTTTTTTTTTGTAAAGCACTTTGAATTACCCTGCGTCGAAAAGTGCTATATAAATAAACTTGCCTTGCCTTGCCTTGCTCACAACAATTCCGCAACAACTTCATCTCCACCTGTTGCACTTGCCATTTCAACGTTAAAAACAATAAAACGGCAGGAATTGCTTCGTCGCATTCATCTAGATCCTCTGCCTCGAGACAGTTAACTAGCGGGCCTTCTAGAGGAACCTGGAACCGAGGGAAACTCTGGAAGAATACGCCCATTGGCTACAAATCAATATATGATTGGTTGATCCAACTGTCAGTCCAAACGTACGCTCTCATTCAGTGCAATGGCCAGGGCATTCGATCAAGGATGTAGAATACCTTGTTGAAGGATATTCTACCCAGAGACCCAGAACAAGATCTGATTGGTTGCTTTCTTTCTAACACAAAACCACTGAAATGCGTAGTGCATGGTCCGAGAAGGACAAACAAATCAACGTAACACTGTGATATCACAGATCAACAACACAGATACGATTCTCATTTATTCATTTTATTACATTTTATTTATATAATTAAATCGATGTTTTGTTTGTTTTATCTGAGTGTTCCAGGGTATTCTCTGAATACCTTGAAGGCCCTGACGGTTCGCCACTGGAGCACGTTAATGGTAGTTGGTGGCATATTTTGCTTTTGAGAGGATGCTTGGTTTCGCATTAGTTTGGTGTGTCCTGCATCTTTGTTGTTAGCTAAAGTCAGTTGTAGCTGTAGTGAGGACACACTTCAGTTGTTCACTTCAGTCGGATTGTTTCATACTTATTTGACAGGAGTATTATGGGTGAACTGTTCCTTCCTTTAAGGTTAGGGTTTAAAGGTTGGATGGTTTTTGAGAGCCTATTCTGGGATTGGATTTAAAGGAGAACACTACTTAAGAATTCCATAATGATGTGTCCATTTCCTAGGAAAGTTCAATCAATATTGGTAAAGATGAGCGTCTCTCTCAAAGCCAAAAACCAGCCACTCTCAAGTATAAAGAGCTGCTCCATGGACAATGAATGGGAGGCTAATTTTTGGGACCCACACATTGACTGTTTTCCCTTATCGAACCCAAATTGGCTTGACTCCATTGTAGTTTCCTCCGTTACGTAACAGAAAACGTTCCCATAGATTCAGAACGTTCCCATGACTGCTGTCAGTGTCATGTATAACATATATATATTAGTGCTGTCAAAATTATCGCGTTAACGGCGGTAATTAATTTTTTGAATTAATTGCGTTAAAATATTTAACGCATTTAACGCATGTGCAGAATGGCCCGCCCCATACGTGCCACCAGTGGCAGCGCCAGGGTATGGCTGGGTAGGCTACACCCATACCAGCCCCACCATGACAAATGATGTTAAAGTAAGCAAAATAAAGTCTCCCAGCCTCGAGTAAATTGCACAGACAGCAGTTAGTAAGATTGATTTCAGTAGCCACGGTTTTGAAAACTTTTGTCACGTAGTGATCGTCTTCTCAATAGAACATCTTTGATAACGGCGTGGTGTTGTTGCAGGAAGTCCCGACGGAGAATACTCTTGCTGTAGTTCAGGGCAGAGCCATATAATAGTAATAATATGGCTCTGGTACAGAGGTGCACATAACTGGTACGCAGGGTATGCGTACGTTGTGCGTAATCTGAAATGCGTACCATCACTTGTGTCACAAAGCGCATTTGCGTACCGACGTACTTGTGAAGCTTTTCCAGAAGGCGGTTAGATCACCGGACGACAGAGTCGGTCTCCGTGTGCACAGACAGGCTGCTGTTAACGTCGGTCTGTACAACGGAACTGTGCCAAAACTACGCCAACCGGCTGCGGAGGGAGACTCCCCCCTTCACTGGACAACTGCGCTAAAACAGCTGATCACAACTTTCACACTCCGTGGTCACGAAGTACTCCACTAGCGCGCGCCCCCCCCCCCCTCTGTCGACTTCCCTGAAGTACTCCCCGTTGATAGAAATCAACACGTAATGAATTAAGACCCCACGGTTTGATGATAGATATGTGTGTGTGGGTTGTCTTTCATTTTGACACACAGAACAATGTTATAATAAACATACATACTAGGGTTGCCAGAAACTGACCATAATCAAAATCGATTATTCGGGAGCCCTGGCGAATAATAATCGATTATGCGACCCCCCCCCGCGGGAGAAAAAAAAAAAAAACCTCAGACAAAAGGAATTCCGTTGTTTTCTTTACTGGAACATGTTTAACAGCACAAACAACAAACAAGCATGTCATCACAACGACGTGGCCTTGAAGTGAAGTTGGTAATGGCCGGCTGCTGCGTCTTTCTCTGTAACCTCTTTGGCTTCGCACTCAAATGCGAACGCATTGTTGAGGTTGAGTTGTGATAGACCAACGTCTTTTCGCAGAGCTTGCATTTAACTTCCTTTGGACTTGTAAGTTCGAAGTAGTTCCACGAGGAGGAACTCTTTTTACCTGCCGCTTTGTTCATCTTTAGTCGCACGTGTGAGGGAGAAGGAGAGGGGGGTGGGGTCGGTGTGTAGCGTGCTGCAGCAGCAGTCTGCTCTGCACGCAGGCTTCCTCCAAGTTTACAGTAAAACAAACTGGTGGTGTGACCAATGGCCATTTACAATTATTAATACTATTACTATTATTAGCATATATATATTTATATATATATTTTGGTTGAAACTAAGCCAGAAAAAAAAAAAATACATAAATAATAAAAATATATATAAATAATTAAAAAAATATATATAAATAAAATCGATTTTTAAAAATAATATTCGATTATGGAGACTGTAACGAATATTCGAATAATCGAATAATCGCTGGCATCCCTAATACATACTGTATGTTAAATGGATATATCCGCCTTCTTTCATTTATCTTTCCATTCCCAACAATATACATAAATAAATGGCATATTTTGGACATAGTTCGAATGGTGATTAATCATGATTAATTAATTTTTAAGCTGTGATTAATCTGATTAAAAATGTTAATCGTTTGACAGCCCTAATATATATATATATATAACAGATTTCCATTCGGATTATCTTCCTCTTGCCGCCCGCTGACCCTCATCCTCCCAGTATCAGTGCAACATTTAGGACCAGTGTTGGAAGAAGTAGCCAGATCCTTTACTTACTCAAAATAATTACTATATTCACGGAGTAGATATACTTTGTTTCACATACAAGTCATGCATTTAAGATCTTAGTAAAGTATGCAGTTGACACGACTTAGACCTTCAACCCAAATTGGCTCTACTCCATTGTAGTTTCCTCGGTTACGTAACAGCGAACGTTCCCATAGATTCAGAACGTTCCCATGACGGCTCTCAGTGTCACGTATTACATATTTCCCAATTCATTGTCTATGGAGCTGTTCCAGACATTAAACTTGATGACATCCCAAGTTTGGGTTTTGGCACTCTTGGAAGATACTCGTTCATGTTTGCTTTTACTTGTGGATTGACTGAGACCACTGGAACAACATGTATGCATGTTCAAGAGGGCGTACTTCCTCTTTTAGCCAAGAAGAGGAGGGGGTTTGAACAGCTGTGTTCTCTCTCCCAGGCTGCCTGACAGACACATGTACATCGAGAGATAAGCTGCAGGAATGTAAGATATACAGTTTATGTCTGGAGCTGCTGATGAGCCAAACATCAGTTCCTGTCCTCCACCACTGCAGCCCTTATATGTCCCCTTACTTACTCCCTCAGTACAAACACCGAGGCCTACATCCAAAACAAAGAGGTTTCCCTCGATGACATAATGACGCACATATTTAACTGCAACACTTTGAAGAAGAACCACCGTGAAACTGCCCCAAAGGCTCTCTAGCATTCACTACAGGTAGAGATTATTAACTTACAAAGTAATGACCAAAGCCATGTGCTCATTAGCTCATTAACACCCTTTTAGTTCATATGGCTGTATGTTATTTCAGTGAAAGTAAACATATTTTCTTTTACTCCATGCACAGTAAAACACATGTGGATAGAAACGTGTATTTTGTTCTTCCAATACACATGTGATAAGCCTCTGAATTTAGGTATATGTGCTAAGAGAAGATCGTAGACTGTGTTTCGGTGTGTCTCCTTTATATTTATGTCCTTTTTTTGTACACATTTCCACACAAATAGATTCATTTATCAGAAGTGTATTCATTTAGCTTTCAAGCATGACCATTTTCTTCTTCTTGGGATTTCAGCGATTCTTTGTGTTATCGCTAAAAGTGTTTCACTTCTTTTTCCTAAACCTGTGCTCGCGGCAAATGGCTCTCGTGTACATTTCGTATTTTGTGTTTCTTCTTGTTTTCTAACTTGAGAGGCCTCTTAACACATTAACCTTTTGAATATGCGAGTCATTCTGGGAAACACAGTCCCTTAATCCTAAGTAAATAGTAATAAAGCAGCTTGTGTGCAGCTCAGTGTGAACGAGTGCGCGGACTGATGGATATTAGTGACCGTCTGTCGCACACGAGGCACATTGCACTCACGAACTTCTGGTTCTTTCTAACTGGAGGATATCACCGGTATCATTAGCCAGCAGCTATTTTAAGAGCAATTAGCATGTTGCTAACAATGTCGTTTTTCCGACAGACCTGAGAGCAGCCCGAGGGTTTGAGTGCAGCAGCCTTTGTTTTCTGGTTCGAACTCTTAAATTAGCCCTGTTGAAGAGGCACTTTAGAAAGAAACAAGGTTGTGAGATTGCTGCTTGAGTAACTTAAGTGTTTTTAAATGACGACATCAACCGTAGCTGGAGTTACTTGTTAGGATTATTTTCCTCGGCCCGCCCACTGACCCTCATCCTCCGTGTCAGTGCAACATTTATGAGCAAAGTCACCTTGAAGTGGAACCAGGAACCGGTGTTGGAAGAAGTAGCCAGAGCTTTAACGTACTCAAAAGACTATATTCACAGTGTATCAAATCAAGTTTTATTTATATAACACATTTTTAAAACGATTTTTGGTCGTGCCAAAGTGCGGTACATACAATAGAAACACTTTACAACAAATATAACGGCAACAAAATAAATAAATCACACACAGGGAAATGTGACCAGAAGGCCGGAGAGAAGAAGTGAGTTTTAAGTGTCGATTTAAAACCCCCTAGGGTCTGGGCCGACCTCGCATGGAGGGGCCGAGTGCTCCAGCGCCTGGGGCCAGTGTATAAATACATTGTTACACGTGTGCTTTTAAATTTGGGATTTTCTCTTACTAGTGTTTTGTACTGTTTTTACGTCTGTGGCTTCTGATCTGGTTTCATCGTCTCGTGTTTTACGTTTGTTTCGTGTCCCGTCTGTTTTTCATTATGCTTTGATGTACAGCACTTTGTTAAACTCTGTTGTTTTTAAATGTGCTGTAGAAATAAAATGGATTGGATTGTTACCCAACAAGGATTTAAAATCTTAGTAAAATAGACAGTTTAAACGACTAAGATCTTCAAAGTGTATCGTACAAATACGACTGGATAAAAGGCCAATTTATGACACGATATGCATCGCCATGACAGGAGACCAAATGAAACGTTAGTTAATGCAGATTTCTCCATGTTTAAAATGTGATTGAGTGGTATCATGTCAACTCAACAACATGTGTAAAATACGTCTAGTTTACTTTAGAGATTTGAAGGAAGAGATGTTACATCTTATATCGATGTGTTTTTGGATTACCCAGCTTTGACAGTAACGTAAAGTGACTTTATGGCGCATGCACATTCGAACAAAACCGACCATTACCGATTAACATTAAAAAAAAAAAAATACATTTAAAAGAATGAAAGGACACAACTGGCACATTTGAAATAGTTCCAGTTGTTTTTAGACATGTTCAGGCAGACATGTTTCATATGATATCGTTGTGGTAAGGCGCCCCCAGGTTGGTAATCCAGCCTCGACTTCAAAACACAAAATGAAGGATGTGTCGCCGTCTGCAGCCTCCAGCATCGTGCCTCTGTGTGTTGGTGTGTTGTGTTGTTTGTGTTGTTCCTGAGCTTGTTGGGTGTCGGCCGAGTCTTTCTGCTTCACATTAAAGAGATCTCAATCAGGCCAGAGGGGTTTGACCAATTACACCTGACGAGATAACACAGGTCTTTGTTACCGCTACAAGCCATGAGAATTGGTCTTGCTTATAATCAGACCTACCTCTGCTTACTGCTTAATGTTGACTATGCATTTATAGTTTCAACCACTTTACACACAAACATCTTCACACGGCAACTTCTCAAATGTGAGGATTTGCTGCTTCTTTCTGTTTGTATCATCAAAGTAACCTTCATGTGTAATTTCACTGACCAACCAAATGACTTTTCAATTCATAAATCAGTACATTATATAGAAAATAGCTGCAGAAGTGTACATATTTTATACAGTTTAATACGCTTTCATATCAAAATGCTCACAACATTTTAATGAAAACACGTGCAAAGTTATGATATGATATGTGTATTACTCTTATAACATTTAAATAACTACACCTTTGAACGATTCATGCTTTGTTATGCTAAAATGCAACTATTTATGCATTACATAACATCCATGGTTCCCTTTATAACCAACACTGATCATATTTATAATAATTGCTTTGAACTTAAAAGCTGTGGTTGAAATGAAAGTGACATTTAGGATAAAGCAATCCTCCGAGCCGTCGGTACATGAAGTGCGTCTGTTTATCCCCTTCCTCGGACGGATGCGCTTCGTGGTCCCAGTTCACGGTGTTCTGCGCTCAAACAGTGACGCTGGCATTCAATGTGAGGCGGATTTAAGTTAATGAGGTTAAAAAGATCCCTTTTATTCCGAGTGAACGGGAAGTTATTGTGAGGAATTCCTGTGGGCTGACAAAGCGAGCCGAGCTGGAGGAGAGTCCGGGATCTGAAGGTTAACTGTACTCTGAGAAACGGGACAAACTCTGTCCCTGCGTACACAACCAGACTTATTAAACAAATGGACACATGTTTTCTAAATTCTCTTCTTTGTTTCTTCTTTCTTTCACGGTCACGGTCAGATCGCAGACGGCGCTGTCGGAGTCCTTGAAAGCGAGCACAGTTTACATACCTTCCAACGTTTCTGACACTAAAATGGCATTCTCCAGAGGGACGAATCAGGAGACAAACATTGTTTATTGTGGCCAGTTTGCCTGATGTGTCTAGCGGTCTGGCAACACAGAGCGTGTGCCTTTCAACTCTGTCAACATGTGTAGCTTTACTTCAACTAACGCTTGTGAACGCCCGAGCTAACCAAAACTCATAATGCTAAATATGTTTGTTAGCTCTGTTAAAGGTGGGGTAGGTAAGTTTGAGAAACCGGCTCGAGATCCCTAGAATTTGAAAATACACAACCGGAGAAAATCTGCCACTTCCTCACAGAGCCCCTCCTCCAACACACACGAACGCGCACATGACCAATGAGGGCACGAGATAAGTTTGTGCCCCGATGGAAGGCTGACAGGCAGGTAGGCCCGGCTAAACGGATTGGTTGTACTTTTTACAGTATTACGGCTTCTACAGATGAAGTTTTTTTATGGATTTTTTGTCAAAGCACTTCAGATATGCATCGCTATCGGGATGTTCAGAGCATTCCATGGAATATAACAAAAAGTGTATCTCGAGCCGGTTTCTGAAACTTACCTACCCCACCTTTAATATCGGCTTTTTAAAAATATAAATACATAACGTATACTGTATACCTTTTAATGCAATTGATGCCAGTTGTAATGTGTTCTCTTTAGTTCGAGAGCATCTTTGGCCAGATCTCATTCCCAAGTCAAATAAATCATCCACCATCTTGGTGTTTTTTTATAATCTGAGTTCTGAGAAACCGTTTTTACTCAAATGGACCATGAGGAAGACTTTATCAGCTGAAGCTAATGGGAGTTCTTTTAAAAATATGAGTCTTATTTTTACATCCTACTTCCAAATGTATGAGCTTGTGAGAGAATTATAAATAACAAGCACAAGATTGTTCATAATTATCAAGTCCTACTTTATAATAAAAGTGAAGAAAGTTTCTGATTCCCTTTCTCCATATTTCTTTTTGTGAATATTCATGTTTTTTTAATTAAGCGATTTAGACTCTTTTCCTTATCGCCAGTAATCCAGAATGCCTTTCTGTTTTTTTCTGATGCGTCACTGACCTCGCTGACTTCCAATTCATTTAGTATTCATTTCAACCTGTGACACACAGCACCACGTCAACAGACACAAGAACGTGCAGGTCTACCAGGGAGTCATGTTCCCATTACGGCTATAAAAACAGTGACTGCTTGAACTTAATGAATGCCAATTGTATTCTTGTTCCCTGGAGACAAAAAACAGATGTTAATGAATGTAGTGGGGTTTTATCCAGTAGCAAAAGAAGTGCAGCGAGAAGACACATTATCAGTATGATGTGATATTAATGGACAACAAAATTGTGTGGCCCTAAATGGACTTCCTTACAAACCTATAAAGCAGGGGTGTCCAAACTACGGCCCGGGGGCCAAATGCGCCCCGCGGACCATTTTGAATCGGCCCTCACTCAGCCAATTAAAAAAGTATAATGACTTAAGTATGATAAACTTCTGCTTGTCTTATATTGTACTTCTTAAATATATATGTTCAAATATATTAGGCAGTATTCATGTGTTAATGAGCCCAATTTTCAAATAAATACAGTCAATTAAAGTTGAAAACATCTTATGTTGATAAGAAAAACGCCCAGTAACAAATGTACATAGCAACCTTGAAATACACCCTTTATATTCCCTCTTATTATAATCAATCTGAAGCTTCTGATTTAAGGAATGAGCAATAATTGAAACCCTCTGGATAGCTGTGAGCTGTTCTTTTCTTAAAGCGTTTTCCAGTATCAAGAATAATTTACCTTTGGATTGACTTTTCCAACTTATAACTTAATTTATGAGGCAGTATACCTCTAGTGAGCGCCCCAGCCTTTTGTATATTTTTCTATATGTGGCCCTCGTGAAAAAGGTGTGGACACCCCTGCTATAAATAATCCACGGGTATTAAATTGTTCTGCCTTCTGTTCCAGATTAACACGAATGGATTTGTGTCCACGGTGGAGCCCGAGGCCGAGGAGGAGTACCTCGGAAAGATGCCCTCCAATTTCAAAATGATTGCGGCCCTGCTGGGGGACCTGGAGGACAGCGACGGACAGGGGAGGGTCCACTTCAGGTGGGACAGCAGCCCGGAGGTCCTGATTAAATCTGCAGAGCACATCAGGAGAGCTTTCCCCAGAGACGAGGGAGTCGATCCCATCACCGTCTTCATCGTCACGTGGGAGAACATGGCCGCCCGGGGGACGTCTGGACGAGGGGACCGACTGGACACCAAGGTGAGGGGCTGTGGGGGGCTTTTATATTTATTATTAGTCAATTTATTGAACATGTCGGATTATTTTTTTTATAATAATAATAATAATTATAACAAAGAGATGCAAAACAAAAACAAACAAAAAACGTTCAAGTTACAAAAAAAATTCTCAAATAGTCTCCGTCATGTTCAACAGGGGCAAGAAGAAGCTTTCTGGTCCTCCCCCCTCTAGCGTACATCTTTCTGATTTCACCAAGCAGACAGCATTTGAATCCTGTAGTTAAGTCTTGGAAAACGAGTGTCATAGATATGCAGAGTTAGAGGAAGTATTCAGATCATTTACTGCAATAAAAGTACTATAACCACAGCATGAAACTTGTTCCCCACTTGTTCCTTTGTCAATAGATCACGACCCGAAATTTGAACCACTCAAATCTATTCAACAAAAAATCGTGCTGTAATTTATACGCTTTTCAGCACACAATATTAATTAAAGTGAAGTACAGTGCATATATCCCTCACATCCCTTCACAGAACTAAAGTATGCTTTAAAAAAGGTTTAATGAGATGATGGAATCAAAGCTGAACTGTAGAACATCAAAAGGCCCACACGCTGAAAACCCAACCCCAGCAGGGGGTCTGGGGGGATTCTCCCCCAGGAGATTTACATACATACATATAAACCACGCATTCTGGTACACTCTGAGAAGAAAATAAATACATCTATTACTACCCGACATATTAATAATATTTTATGCCATTGTTTGTTTTTCACTTTGTTCTGACAGCTGAACTTGTCTGTGTGAATTACTTTGTGGGTAAGGGTAGATAGCCCCCATTGTTCTGTGACCTGTCAATCATCAAACCGGCGGTCATATTTCATTATGTGTTCATTTTTATCTGAAGTTGTACCCATGGATGTATAAAGAATAGTTCTACCGCAAAGTTATTCTCCGTGGGGACTTCCGGCAACAATCTTGATTCTGATTGGCCAGAAGATGATCACTACGTGACAGAAGTTTTCAAAGCCGTTTATGGTTTCCGGTACTTCCAGTCCAACGCCGACTGCATGCACAGCGTTCGAAAATCGGGCCTTCAGAATAAAAGTTTGATTTCTTTTCTTCACTCACACAATTGCGACCCACTCGAAACGGGTCCGCGACCCACCAGTTGAGAACCACTGCTCTAACTCATGCACTTAAAGGAACTCTAAAAAACATGCTGCTATACTAATGCTAGGAATAACGAATACAAAACCGTTAAAAATGTCTAAGTATTTAATATAATAATAATACATGAAGTATGACTGCAGTTTTAGTGTATGTTGCATTTTACTGCTGTAGAAGGTTTTGATGATTTTAACTTCTTTATATACTGTTGGGTAGTTTAATCTACAGAAATACATCATATTCTATACAAATCATAATATCTTTGTAATACAAGTATCATAAATATAGAATTTTCTATAAGAGGGCGGTTGAAGATTGCATCAGATTGTACAGGCGAGTCATCCTATAAGACGTAGGAGTAACACGAATATATACGCAACTCTCCTCATTATAAGTGATTTGGATGAAAGTTCCCAAATGCAAATAATAGGTGAGGATCTTTATTCCAGAAATGTCCGATATACGGTTTACTCTCATGGGATCTAGGGGTAATTACTTCTAGTGTACATCAAGATAAGCAGAGTCAGTGTTTGATGTAAAGAAAATACAACACAAACAAACCCAGGAAACACTAAAGTAGGCAAAGATTGAAGATTATTGTGCGGGATTTCCATTTTTGTCCTAAACGATTATATATTTGAATACAGCAGCTCAGAAAATGACCATTATTACAAAGTATGAAATGCCAGAGGCCTTTTGCACTTCATGTTTGAGGCTCATAACATCGACCTCAGACCTGAGTATGTCAATATGCAAGGAGAGATACTCCAAAAGTAAGTCCATCTCAGAATAAAGTACAATACCATATGTGTTTTTCTTTCTTGGAGGGACATTGTTAAAAGCACAAAATAATGGACTTTGCAGAGGGAACACCATGATGTCCTAATTCATTATCTTCCTGTCTATCACTTTTTATTAAAATGTACATATTCTACAGGTGTTCATGCTATCATGTCCTCTCCATGATTGCTTTTACTCACACTCTGACCTTTAGCCTTTACCTGCTAAATGTCCTTCACGCAGAGTTTTCCAGCTGGTCAATTATCCTCTCTAACACGCACAGCCAGTGAGGGATCCAGATTAATTTCCCCTCTTAACAACACCTCCTTTGTTCTTTCAGAGAAACACTTTCCAGCTGGTTGTGGCCACAATGGAGTTGTCTTCCTGCGCCATCCTCTTGTACCCCCGAGACGGCATGCAGTTCCTCTCCACGCCAGTAGGGGGCGAGAATAAGATCCTGGAGGCGGGATTCAATGAAGGAATGGTGGAAAGCTGGTTCTGGAAAGCATCATTGGGAACGTACTTCCGCACCACCACCGATGAAGAGAGCTCCATCAGCGAACTCACCGAGTATGAATCTGATGTTATTTGAGCCTCTATATAAGGCCAAGATATTTTTTAAATGTATATTTTTCCTTTACAAAAAAAACAGTTATCTAAAGGTTCAAGGCTTTTAATAGCCGTGTTCACACACTAAGTACTTTGCCGTACTTAGTTCCCAGCACTTAGTTCCCAGCACTCCGTTCCCCTATGGAACTAAGAGCCGATCGCGTTCACACCGGAATAAGTTCCCTGAGGGAATGAGCCGCTGGCGTCACTTCGTCTTCTTCTGCTTTGGGTTTACTGGCAGGCCGCAAACAACTTCACGGCGTATACTGCCACCCGAAGTCCCCGGCCGGAAGTCCCCGGAGTTGGGGACTGGCTTCTACTGAAGCCTTCTGAGTAAATCGCCAGAACGCTGACACCTCCTCATCTCCACCGCTCCCATGTTTTCTTTTGTGTTGCCATAATTTAGTCTCTCTGCGTTTGTGCACTGGGTGAATGCTAATGCTAATAATGCTAATGCGAGGATAATAAAATGGCGGCTCTACAAAACATTTCAGAGTTTTACGGGGAGTGGTTTGCAATTCGCCCAGCCAATCAGAACACTTGTTTTCCCCCCAGGAGAGTACCACCTCTCAGCAGGCACTACACATGGGGGTAAAAGTTCCCGGTACTAAGTGCTCTTTTTGGTGTGAACGCGACATAAGGGGTACTAACGGAACTAAACGGGAAAAGTACGGGGAAAAGTACTCCGGTGTGAACGCGCCTATTGTCATTTGTACATAGCTACAGTGTAGTTATGACAATGACTATCAGTCTTAGGTCACAGGCTCCTCCAACAGTGCAACACAATAAAACCGATAATAGTGCAAGTAAATGAAATAAAATAACATAGAATAGAATAGAAATTGTGCAGAATAGTCTATATACAAGTAATTTGAATATTGATATAAATATATATATATATATATAAGTTGCAAACAGGTCAGGTGTTTAACGGGTGCAGGGGGGAATTTTGAAAATACCATCAAATGTGCAGATTGTTCAAAGCTCTGGTCACTGGAAATGAAAGAGCAAACATCTCCATATAAGTGTAGACGAGGCCTAAAAGATACACAACATTCATTTATATGCTATGACAATGATTTCATCAACTTGGGAAGTGTCTTCTCATTGATTTTTTTTATTTCCTTTATCCAACCAGAAAAACCAACTCGGGACAGAAAGGAGTTTGGGTGTACGAGATCGGCTCCTCGCCATTCTTTGTCGCCATTACACCCGGAGTGACCCCCGAGGACGAAGAGGCCATCGAACCTCAATCAACCGTGTTGCCAAGGCAAACTGAGGAATCCCAGGTGGAGGAGATCCCAACTGCCAATGAATACCAACCCATTTACCCAGAAAGTGAGACTGACGAGCCAGATTACGAGCCAGACTTTGAGACCGTCACACCAGAATACACCGACTTCGAGAGGGCTGAACCAAGATACCCAGAACCATCTGAACCAAGATACCCAGAACCATCTGAACCATCTGAACCAAGATACCCAGAACCATCTGAACCATCTGAACCAAGATACCCAGAACCATCTGAACCAAGATACCCAGAACCATCTGAACCATCTGAACCAAGATACCCAGAACCATCTGAACCAAGATACCCTGAACCAGTCCAACCAGTACCCCCCTATAATCGACCCCAGCAACCCCAGATCGTCGTGGTTGACGAAGACGAAGATCTCAATGTGAATGGTAAATCGGAAAAGAAAAAAGAAAAAGTATATCTTGAGTATTTCTAACGTGTTTTGCTTGGGTAATCCTAAAGTTATTGAGTTAGAGACGAAGATCTCAATGTCAACGGTAAATCACAAAAGCTAAAATAAAAGTGTATTCCTCCCGTTTTTGTCTTCCGTCATCCTGTCAAAGTTCTTCAGTTATATTCATTGAACACGATTGGTTTGTCCTCTGGTTGTTTTTCACAGTATTTTCGTACAATTCGGAGACCTGCGCCCACAACCAGAAAACATGCTCGGCCTTCGCTGACTGTCGGGATTACAGCCAAGGGTACTGCTGCCAGTGTAAACCTGGTTACTATGGAAATGGAAAGGACTGTGTAGCAGAAGGTGAGAAGCATTTCTGTTTTCTTGGATGTTTATGAAGTGACTGTAAAGATGTAGCGGGTTGTACTCAACACACATCACAAATCTGATTGACCTGATGTTGATAGTTTTGTGTCAACATCATGTTTTGTTATCTTGGGGTTTTTTCTTAACCTATTCTAAGCAGAACCAGTATCTGCTAAATCTACTTCCGGTTGATATTTGTCCACAAAGATGGAGATATCTTTCATTTTTGGCAACAATAGTAACCATCTAAGTCAGTGGTTCCCAATCTGGGGGGTCGCCAAAGATCACAGGGGGGGCGCCAGGCCTCAGATGATTTATATTTTGATTTATTTATTTTTTTTACATATAATTGTAACGCAATACATGATTGTCACTAAAAGCCTTGTCTATACATTACAATAAAAAAATAATAATAATTGATTAATTAATTTGAATACAAATTCAAGTTAGCTATTATATAAAAAGACAGAAATGTATAATTCTTTCTTTAATAGAAATGTTTCTTCTGCCCGTAAAGTGTCCAAACCAGGCTTGTCTGGATAAGCGCATTTTTAAAACATAGTCATTGTCCATGCCGGTTTCAGTTGGATGATTTGTCTCAGTTGCTCCGATCAGATCGGTCTCCTCCATTTTGTAGATTATTTACGACTTTTGAATCCACATAAACACATCGGCAAAATCCGGCTTACTTTGAGCATGTGTTTTAAACAGTTTAATCCCTTTGTGAATTGTTTCCACTTCCGCTGTCCTTTCATTTCTTCATACAGTGGGAATCCAAATGAATTCATCCTGAGTCCAATAACCCCCCATAATAATGTGTGGGGGGGGGGGCACAACTTCCAACAGGAGTCATTTGGGGGGGCTCTTGGGAAAAAGTTCAATGTTTTGTAAGAAACACTGATTAAAATAGGATATCGAAACCGAACCTAACCAAGGGAAAAGTCTCTGATCCTCTACTTGAATCTTATCAAGTCTTTGTTTTTTTTCCAGGAAAGCCACAGAGAATGAATGGAAAGGTGAACGGTCGAGTGTTCATTGGGAACTCGGCCACACCCATTGAGCTCAGTAACAACGACTTGCATTCGTACGTGGTAACAAATGACGGACGGGCCTACGTGGCCATCAGCAACATCCCAGCCGGTATCGGTCCCTCCTTGCAGCCGCTGTCCTCTCTCGGAGGAGTCATCGGCTGGGCCTTCGCTTTGGAGCAGCCCGGGTACCAGAACGGATTCAGTCTCATCGGTAAGAGGATGTATTGTTGTGTAAAATGCAATTTCAAAGTCAAAGTCAACTTTACTGTCAATCTTTCAGTTTGTGTGTACAGACGGAGAGATCGAAATACCGAATACAAAAATAGAAATATATACAGACAGACACATTTATACATATGCACACATTAAGATAAAAGCACAACACTCAATACATACAAAAGAACAGTCACTTGAATATCTTTGGGAATATACATTAGTGCAAGATTGTCCATAGCAGCGTAAAAAGTGTCTGGAGCGAGATGCTTGGTTGTTAACCGTCCACATTGCTGGCTTTATTCAAAATGATTTGAATGAGTTATATTGATGATTGATTGAATGTATTTGTTTAAAAGTTGGGTGAACATGAATCACAATGTCCTTTGCTTAAAGTTTGGACAAAGACCGTTGTTTCCAGAATTGTATGTTGTCTAATCTTGAAGAACTCTGTTAAGAAACTCATGTATTACATGCATATATATTCATTTAACAATGTTCCTGGTAAATAATCGTGTGTGTGAGGCTCACTGGCAGCGAATGTACTTTAGTTGTTGTTAGATGTTTGTTTCTTTTTTTTGTAATTCTTCTTTCTCTTTGTATATACAATCATTACAGACCATTTGTATTCCTATATTTTGCTTTCCTTTTCGAAAACGCTATAAAAAATGTTTGATCAGAAGAAACTCATGTTTTCTTACATGTCCATGCAGGAGGTGTGTTTTCCCGGCAGGCCGAGGTGATCTTCCACCCCGGGAACGAGCGTCTGAACATCAGGCAGCAGTTCAAAGGGATCGATGAGCACGACCACCTGGTGGTGAGCACCGAGCTGGAGGGGCGTCTGCCCGACATCCCGCTGGGGTCCTCCCTCCAGATCAGCCCCTACAAGGAGATCTACCAGTACGACAGAAACTGTAAGGATCATCAACAACCAGAAGACAATCAAATCCAACTTTAGACAAAACCTATAGGAAAACTAAAACTAATGTAAAAGCACGAGACAATAAAACCTATAGCCACAGACTGAAACTCTCATACACGATGTAAGCCCATATAAAACACAACAAAATAGAAAACCCCAATTTAGAAAACACAGACTGATACGTGGTCTGCAAAAGAACGGGGGAACAAGTAGGTTTTTAAACGAGATTTAAAAACAGGCAAAGTGGGAGCAAGTCTGATTGGGGGGCACTGAAGCAGCTTCAAAATGTTGAAGTTTGGTCATTGATTTTGCATTAAAACTGTTAAAGGTGTCCTCTCGTGCAAAATTATGTCTTTTATACATAAATATGTGTCCCCGGTGGTGTGTCAGGGAACAAAACCCTCTCTTTTCCTCCGTACCCAAATCTCTAAAAACGATATGACGTAAAAAACACATCATAGATATATATATTTGTTTACATCTGATTCCCATAATATATGCCTAAAAATAGCATGATAGGAGATCTCTAAATGATTGAAGAAGCTCATTATATAGACCTCTTGATTGTCTATGACTGGTACTGTCTGCATAATATGTACATGTTTTCTTCTTCTGTCTCTTCTCCTAGTGATCACTTCCTCCTCCAACCGCGACTACACCATCACCTCGTCTGAAGGCAACACTCAGACCAGAAGCTACAAGTGGCGTCAGACCATCACCTTCCCGAGCTGCGCGCACGACGAGGCCAGCAGGGCGGCGATGTCCACGCAGCAGCTCAGCGTGGACCAGATCTTTGTGATGTTCGATCCCGAGAACAATCTGATCCGCTACGCCATGAGCAACAAGATCGGCTCCGTCCACAGTGAGTCCTAATCTACTGTGGAAATGTTTAAAATGGATAAAGTGAACCAAAACCACAAAGACTCCACTATACTACTGGATATACTCGCCAGGTAATGTTTAATGGACATTTAGCCCAAAGCACAACTGTGTCGAAGTACAACCTTCAGCAGCTAGCAACAACGTAGCATAGCAGAAGACAAGTAGTCATATCATCATTATTTGTTGCAAAACACACATTTGTAGTTATTTAAAAAAAGAAGCTGCTCCAAATTTGATTATTTGTAACCAACATAATCACAAAAAAAAGGAGAATCAGCATTTTTAAAGCTTCTCAAGGTCACATCATCCGTGTCGTATCGCCGCAACATTTGGATGCACATTTGACAAAAAAGTAAGGTTTTGGGGAAACATTGCTTATTGACGATTGGTTAAAACCAAGGGAGATGATTCCTGATGCAAATGATCTACAACATCCAGCGCTGGTTACGACTACACGAGTGTGTGAAGCATTTTTTTAAATATCAGAAGCGTGTATCCACATAGGAGGGTGCAGGTTCTTCGAGAAGAGCATCCATGTCTCCTGGTTGTCTGTCAGGGACCATCGTACTACAAAGACGTGTGTTATTACCCCGAGGAATGCACTGAAACACGCCTCCGACAGTTTAGCACCCCGGCCATGAGTGCAGTGGGACATCACAGGAAGACAAACAGTAATCTGAGCCCGGCTGTATTTCCTCAGCTGCAATCAGAGGAGGCTGCAGAGCGTTGGCAGGGGGTGAAGGTCAACGAGATACCAACCTCCAGGACACAGCAGGGGGAGGAGCGGGGGAAGGGTATCACCAGGGTCCTTCTTCTGCTTTTAAATAAAAAAGGGGGGGTTTGAGAGGTAAAAGTGCATCCAAGGGGCTGTTGGTGGGATGCTCGGGGGTTCAGAGTTACACAAGCAAACACAACTCAGCCGGGGATTGTTGGCAGAAAGAGGAACATCTGCGTCGTGTTTCCTATAGGGAGGCGAAGGTCTGGAGCTGCAACACACAGCTGCATGATGGGAATACAGGAACACGGTGTTCCTCAGATAATCTATTGACTATTACTTTTTTTTTTAAGAAAACTTTATTTTATATTATTTGGGCAGTACATGATATACACAAGTTACATTAATAATACACATAAAACACAATTCATAAATATATAGATAACATAAAGAGAGCACGTTTATATTCCAATGAGACTCAGTTCGGTCGCAGACTCAAAACGCCCCATGGCTGAGTCTGTCCAGTAATTGACTATTACCGTACTTTTCGGACTATAAAGCGCACCTGCATATAAGCCGCAGCAGCTAAATTGTCCGTCTGTCTTGCTCTCGTTCTGTCTCTCGGTTCCACTTTGACTTTGGCGCGCTACCTGTCTCACTCTTTTCCGGCCTCCAGCTTTTCCTGCTGGAGCCCGCCGCTTAAAGGTGGCGGGCGCGGACCGGTCCTAGAGCCCATAGCGTTAAAGGTGGTTAATTTTACCTGTGAAATCCATAGATCTAGGAGGTTCCCTAGTGGCCGTTAGCTGTACAAACAAAATGGGGAAAAAAGTCGCGGCTTATAGTCCGAAAAGTACGGTACTATGTTCCAGTAATGAGATGTGACGATGAGGAATGCATGTTTCAGTTATAAAAAAACTAGATTACATTTTTTTGACAATTTATTAAATGAGATATATCATTGGTATTAAACATAATTACAACTTTCAGACTTTCATTCACCTGACTAAAAATGGGGCATTTGTGTCCTAAAACAGTTTAACCTCCACCTCGTAGAGTTCACATGAGCCACAGCCACCTCTTTATCGCTTCTCCACTGGTTTCTCATTGATGTTTTAAAGCTAAAACTTGCTCCTGCTGTTTTTACCGTCCCACTAGTCTTTGACGACGTTTCTTTGCCTGAGACTCTCGGGAAGTTCTTGTGTTTTCTCTTCAGTCTGTAATCACACTGCAGCGAGGCTTTCTTTAAAGGAAAAATAGGAGGATTTCCCTAAAAAAACATGTATAGACTGGAACAAAAAGAATCCCTTGCACCAATCACCACTCACGACCCACTAGAAGTATACGGTGGTGTCTGTGTCTGCAGAAAAAACGTAGTATCTAGGTGCCAGATTCCAAGCAAGCACGCAAAAGGAAACTATAGTGCTACTAAAATAGCACACGGTGTGAAGAAGAAAATGCAAACGTGGCAGATTTAAAACGCCAAATGGACCAAGGTTGTTTCAAAACTGGAGGGAATCTGAGGTTTGAGTTCACCACAACAACTAAACGTACTCATGGTGCCTTTAGGAACTCCGGTGATCTTCCACCTCAGTGGGTTTTAAGATAGTATTCAAGTGTCTCCAGAGGGAGCTGTGTGAGGTCTGATGAATGTCCTCTTGTGATGTCACTTGAGTCAGCGTTGTTTGAAGAATCTTAAAAATCTGGAGCAGTGGAGTTAGACATCTTCAGTCTGCTTCTTTTCTCCGGTCATGGGAAAATCAGACCCTATCAATTAAACACAGCAACATGTGTCTGCCGAAGAGTTGCATTTTGGGTAATGTCGGCGCCATGTTTTGACAGGAAGAACGTGTGGAATAAATAAAGAATATATCTCTCGTTCTGCTGCATCAATTTGAATCTTTTTTTTTTAAGCAATTTCCACAAAACTCTCAGTGTTTTCTTAGTGTTGGATTCAGCCATCCATGGAGCAGAGGCGACTCCTTTTAAAAAAACGTTAATTACCGTACTTTTCGGACTATAACGCGCACCTGCATATAAGCCGCAGCAGCTAACTTGTCCGTCTGTCTTGCTCTCGTTCTGTCTCTCGGTTCCACTTTTACTTTGGCACGCTACCTGTCTCACTCTTTTCCGGCCTCCAGCTTTTCCTGCTGGAGCCCGCCCTTAAAGGTGGCGGGCGCGGACCGGTCATAGAGCCCATAGTGTTAAAGGTGGTTAATTTTACCTGTAAAATCCATAGATTTAGGAGGTTCCCTTGTGGCCGTTAGCTGTACAAACAAAATGGGGAAAAAAGTCGCGGCTTATAGTCCGAAAAGTACGGTATTAACCAAATTCCAACCAGTCACATCACGTCCATGATCAGTTTTGTTACGTTTGGCTGTGAGTCTGAACACACCGTGGGCCACACTGTAGACATGAATCTTCAGCTGTTTCTAAGTGTTGATTTGAACCTGCAGGGTGGTTTTCATTGTGCAGGTACTCTTCCAGAGCAGAACCCATGTTTCACGGGCAGACACGGCTGTGACATCAACGCCATGTGCCGACCAGGTGAAGGCCTGCAGTTCACCTGTGAATGTTCTTCTGGTTTCACTGGAGAGGGACGCTACTGCCAAGGTAACACAACCTCTGCATAATCACATGCATAACAACTTTCACAATCTCAGTGATGGGAGTTGTTGAAGAATAACTTTCTGAACAAACTATGCTTTACAATAACACCAATGAAAGGAATAGCAAGTTGCGCAGGTTGAAAAAGAGTTATACGTCAACTGAAAATGCAATGCAGTACAATGGAAGCGTTTGTAAAAATCGTTTTTATGAAACACCTGCAGATACAGTCCGACATGCGCCACCTGCAGGCACAAAGATCAGCTCTTCTGCCCCCTACAGGCAACGACTGTAACTGCTTACGTTTATTAGTGATTAGTGGAAGTTTTTTTATATCACTATATACTATTTATATAATTTAAGTGACTTATAATAAGCTACGTTTTGCAATTTTTTAATTCCCCGGAAGTCCACATTGATGTAATAAGAAAATGTCATCTTGCTCATTGAAAGACTATATTATATATTCTCCCTTTACACTCTTTATCTCGTCCTTGTGTTAGCCTTTAGACTCGCTCTGAGGTTGTCCTGGTCATAAAGTCAGATATTTTCGTGATGGTAGAGGATGAATGAAACCAAAACTCGCAAAAATGCACTTTTAATTACGATTGATCCCTACATATTTTCATTATTTTCGATGCAAATTGTAATCTTTGTTTTGACCCACGTGACATGACCCATATTTATTACAGTTTCTGATGTGCTCAGTGCCGCTAGTCACGATAACCTGTTACTGTAATTTAAGGTCGTATAAATAAATACTTTAATGCATATCCCTCACCTCCATGTGTGTGTTATTGGCAGATACTGACGAGTGCAGGGAGAATCCTCAGATCTGTGGAGCTAACTCCGTCTGCAGCAACCAGCCCGGAACCTTCCGCTGTGAGTGTTTCACCGGCTTCGTGTTCGCCAGCGACGGACGGACCTGCATCGGTACGTTACTCTGTGTGTGTGTGTGTGTGTGTGTGTTTGTGTGTGTGTGTGTGTGTGTGTGTGTGTGTGTGTGTGTGTGGACAGCTGTGAGGGTGGATGGAGTGTGTTATTCCTGAGTGTGTCACTGCTTCGAAGAGTCCCTTGTTTCCTATACAGATGTTCTATACAGATGTTCTATACAGATGTTCTATACAGATGTTCTATACGCCGCCAACAGACATGAACAATAACGTTGTTGTTCGACTCTGCGTTGGCCTCTCTCCACTGAAAACACAACAAACGCATGTCTTTGTTCAACACAGAACATGTGATTCAACATGAGAACACAGACCAGATCTACAATCAGATAATCTGCATAAATCAGCCGGGATCAGAGTTGTTGAATTACGTACGGTGGCCCAGAAGGGCATGAGAATAAAAACATTTCGCAATAGCTTTAAAGATGCAAGTTGATGGAAATGAGCACCTGCAGCTGCAGCAGTGAAGACATCGAGCACAGAACACACATGGTGTTACAAAACACATCGCCACGTAATGTTTTTAAATACATTCCCTTAGTGAGAGTTTTATTGTATTGAAAAAACACGCTTTTTTTAATAGAAGGATGTCTTTCCTACTGTTTGACATTTTGAAACATTTGCTTATTTGTGTATTTGTTGTTGTTGACATGAAGTTGAAAGCCTAAATATCAGCAACATTTAGATTTAGCTTTATTGGAACCATGAGTCTCAAACCAGAAAAAAAACAGACGAACAATAAACTCAAGTATGCGTCCATATGGTGTTTGGCCATACAGTGTATTACGTTGTTAAATGTAACTTTCTCACTGACTGAGAGAAAACATAAAAACATGGTTTAAAATGGCAAAAAAATTACTTTCTTTACAGTTTTTTTTTAACAGCTATCCCTTCGTTTACAATCAACACATGTTGCTCCTATAATTTATAACTTGTCCAACATGTCTCCTTCCCGTCCTCAGAGGAGAACCGTCCCGTGGATCACTGTCAGAGAGGAACTCATGACTGTGATGCTCCTGATCGAGCGTCCTGCAGCTACACCGGCGGCTCCGCCTTCCTCTGCTCCTGCCTGCCGGGATTTGTGGGCGACGGCCGGGTGTGTCAAGGTGAGTTCATCAACAGCAGAACACACACTGAGGCTCACTGTCAGTGTTGTAGGTAGGTAGGTAGGTAGGTATAGGTAGGTATAGGTAGGTATAGGTAGGTAGGTAGGTATAGGTAGGTAGGTAGGTATAGGTAGGTAGGTATAGGTAGGTAGGTATAGGTAGGTAGGTAGGTAGGGGTAGGTAGGTAGGTATAGGTAGGTAGGTAGGTAGGTAGGTAGGTAGGTAGGTAGGTAGGTAGGTAGGTAGGTAGGCATAGGTAGGTAGGTAGGCATAGGTAGGTAGGTAGGCATAGGTAGGTAGGTATAGGTAGGTAGGCGTAGGTAGGTAGGCGTAGGTAGGTAGGTAGGAAGGTAGGTAGATATATATTTCTGAAATAAATAAAATAGCGTTAAAATGTGGAAAATATACATGTGGAAATACAAAAAACGTATGACTTATGACTTCAGCATCAACTCAGATGTATGAAACTATGACCACAGCAACAGTTTTCATATGTGTTTAAAGCAGCACAACAAATATTTGATTAGTTTTACTTGAAGGCTTCTTTTAAACTTTAGCCTTGTCTGCAACTTGTATACATGTCACAATCTTACGAAGGACCCAAATGCAGCACTCGAGAAACCACGGAGTATTGGTAATGTACTTTATTGGTGATAATACCAGAGCAGAGGAATACCGGATGATGCACAGGCAAACGAACCGGAGGACAGCGGGCAGAAGGTGAGTCGGGGCCGGGCAGAGGGTCAGGGAGCAGGCGAGGCGGTCAGCGTAGGTACAGGCAGGGTCAGGGAGGAGGCAAGGCAGGATCAGGGATCAGGCGTGAAAGACTAGCATGAAGGCAAAGTACGATCTGGTGAGGGTTTACATACTGGCAGTGCAGCTAATGGGTGCAGAAGAGAAAGAGAGTGAGCAAAAACGTGGGTGTGGTTAACAGGTGAGACGGGTGAATGGAAAACTACTGGTGAGAGATGGAGCAGACTGTGACGATACATTTGAATCAAGAGAGTTCAGTCAACTAAAAAAACACGTTATCAAGCGCAAAATCCCAATAGCTGTATCCCCGAACACTCTTGCTTTCACACACAGGATTTCAGTGTCAGAGTTCAGCAAAAAACTGCTCACCAAAAGACTGACGAACTGTTTGTGGACTAACCCGCAGAACGAGCTATACAATATTTTGTTGCAGCCGCGCATCACGAAGGGAGTGAAACACAACATCGTGCTATCAAATTCAAAGCTTTATGGGAAAAGTATCATAACCAGGCATTAAACAAACGTGCAGCCATTGTTTGTGTTTGAAGTTGACGACAGAGAAGGGGTTCCTCCTCAAGGATTGACAGAAGGACCAGCAGTAACATTAGGATATATAGGTGCAGGGTTACCGGATAAAGAAGTCCAGTTTCCTTTACCTGCTGACTTCTCCTTCCGTCTGTTATACTGTCAGTCTGGTTGAATGATGTAAAAAACAACTCTTCATACAAAGTAATGTGTATGTAGGGTTAGGCATCTTAAAGCACGACACATCAGATGTAGAGACTTGTATTTTGTGGCCGGAGAAAGAGACTTTCAGCCACAGGGACCGGGCATTTTTCCACGTGAACTTGCACAGTTTGAGTCTTTCTGTTTCTTTACTGTGACAAACTATAAGTCATTGCGTGGGCCCCTCGCACAGGAAATGTTTCCACCTCCACACAAAATGCAGAGCCCTGCCTTACAGCTGCTCATCTCTTATATATATACACACACACACACACACACACACACACACACACACACACACACACACACACACACACACACACACACACACACACACACACACACACACACACACACACACACACACACACACACACACACACACACACACACACACACACACACACACCCTCTGTAGAGACTGAGCAGAAGAATGTGGAGAAAAAGCAGCAGGACAAACTGTGCAGAACATTTCTCTTTTAACCCTTATGTTGTGTTCGGGTCTCCCGCGACCCGCTTCAAGTTGACATTATACAATAACTACGCTCTAGTTTTTTGTATCGGAACGAGGCTTCATGATATCCTCCACAACAGCTATATAAACACGACAACACAGATTTTACCCATTTTTGCCAAGTCTGAAGGTCTGTAATTTGTGTGTAATTTGGTGTTGGGGTCTGGGGAGACCCGGCAGAATGGTTTTGGGTGACTCGAGGTCAAATTTGGCCCAATCAAGATTTTTTTATGTGTTTCATTTCATTTGTCCCGCTCATGGTACGCAAAACCAAATGTATCAATCAATCAATCAATGTTTACAGAATATCAGTATGACAATACGACACCCTCTGTCCTTAGACCCTCACATCGTACAAGGAAAATGTATTATGTTCAATAATTGCCACAAAACATGACTCTACCATTGAGCGCAAAGGAGCAGGGAGAAGAATAAAATCTTATGTGACCTGCCCCTTTCTAAAAAAAACTAAATACAAATTGATGGTATGCATATGGTATCATAATAATAATAATTAAAAAAAAAAAATAATTAAAAAAACTTATTTCCCACTTGACGGTTAACGGAAAGAAACAAAACGACACCAAAACATCACCTGTATAAGGAAAAGAAAAGTGCAACACCCTCATCTGAGTCCTACTGGAGAAGAAGGTGGAAAGCGAGGCATGATGATAATAATAACAATAACAATAACAACAATGGCAATGGGACTCGCAAATACAGAGGAGACATCAAAAACATGAAGGACCGGAGTACAGACTTATTCACACTCTGCTTCATATAGTCCCATCTTTCTTCATTTATACAACTTCTTTAACTGAAAATACAAATACAAGTCTTTAGATCCTTGTGTTGAGAATTCCACAATTGTACACCAACTACCGAAACACACATTTCGCGAACACCACGAACGGTAACAGCTTTCGAACACAAGGGTTAAACAAGTCTGGTCAGTTTGCTGAGAGTTGGAGATGAAGTCGTACCTGGTGGAGCTTAAAGATGATGATGCTGCAGGAAAGGGTTCATCCTCTGGAGAGCAGGGAAGAGATCACAACATGTGAGGGTTATCTACTTAATGCAGATTATAAGATGTATAAATGTCATCATCTGACCTCAGTTGTGCATAACAGACCAAACGGAGCTAATACACATTCTGCTGCTCATTATTTAGCATCTCAGGGGCACTTGGAGTCATTGAATGTCTGCCATGATGTTCAGACGAGAGACTGTATATGTAAAGATGGAAGAGGCTTCTCCACACACTCCAACTTTACAAACCAACAGATCCCGGGTGTGAGAGCTTCAGAACATTTGGGAAATTGGCAGATAATGCTGAGACTGAGATGTGGTGGAAATAAATGTCCTAAAAAAGCGAATAACACGAGTAAGATTTCCAACACCTCGACGGCACACTTGCTTAATTCTATGAAACATGTGATTGAGACCAAGGAGCTTTCAAACAGACGTTTGGACTCGTATTTCTTAGAGGCCACTCGTGGAACTGCGTCTTCAACCTCCTCCGCCTTTGTTCCTCCTCTCTGTTCAGACGTAGACGAGTGTCAGCAGGACGTGTGCCACCGCGCCGCTTTCTGCTCCAACTCCCAGGGGTCCTTCGCCTGCCAGTGCCATCCGGGTTTCCACGGCGACGGCTTCCAGTGCAGTCCCATCTCTACAGGTAGGTGACTCACACACGCACACACACATGCACACACACACACACACACACACACACACACACACACACACATGCGCACACGCACACACACACACACACACACACACACACACACACACACACACACACACACACACGCGCACACGCACTCTCAGTCTATTACTGGATGGATGCCAAATGTATTACATATAGCGGTGTCGATTCTTGTTTGGATTGAGTTCATTTTCAGATGAGTTCATATCAGCGGGAATGTAAAGTAATGTTGGGAAAGAAGTATTCACTTCCTGTCGTCTTAAACCTGCTCACATGATCCCATACTTTGGATATCCTAAGCAACACGATTACCTTAGTGACCAGGCAAAGCACATGCAGCGCCTCGATGGAGTTTATTTTGTGTTCATTTATTGTGTGACTTATAGACTAATGGATTTACTATCGTAGTCCACTATAAGGGGGCAGCGCTATACAATGGAAACACTAAAGTGAAGTACAGATACCTCTGATCTGTACTGTAGAACATGCTCACTAAGCCGTGGTTTAGTCTTCGTGTAGTTTTCATACAGAACTAACCCGTGTCTCCTGATTGACAAAGAGCTCTCATGATAAAAGTATGCGCGTGTGTTAGTGTGTTGGCATCACGTGCAGACTGCAGTCGGTTCTCCAGACACTTCAGAGCAAGTGGAAGCTGTGTAAACTCAGCAGCGTAAACATCCAGCTAAAGGTCGAGCAGGAAGACGAGCTGACGGAGGCTGGAGGATGTTGTTGAGCTGACGAGAGAGAAAACAGATCTCGTGTCAGACTCAACACACACACAGCTGAGGTGCAGACTGACTCAGGGTTATAAAATAATCGTATATTAAATGTCATCGTGCTTCTCGTCCCGATGTCGGATGTCTCTGCGCTAAAGTGTCAGAGCTTATCCTCAAGTGAAAGTAGTAACACGACGGTGTAAAAATACTGTTTCAAGAAAGTATCCTGCTTTCAAAATGTCACCTAAGCCGGTAAGGACATTGACAAAGCATATCCTGAAAGTACAAACCGTAATCTAGAGACGAGAGCAACACATCCAGCGGTAAAAACAGATGTATGAGGTTTTCTCCAATCACATCAAACTATTCAGAAAACCGTGTTCGACAAGGACTCCAATTACGATGGTCAGACAACGAGACAAGGACATTTGGACCAGGGTCGATGTATGGTTTAATACGAGTGTGAGGCAGCAGGCTAACGCTGAAACTAGGATGTCCTTGACTTGCCAGTGTGTTGTGTATGACAGCGACTACATTCACTACTTTGACTTTTAACACTATAACTGTGTGATTGGCGTTAAACTCATTAGCATCGTGATGTAGCTGTGATGAAGTGTTTCCCACAGACGTGTTGTCTCACGGATTGAGCACTCTCTTCGTCCTCTCTGTGGAGTCCTTTTTTTCTGTCCGTTTTTCTCAGAGGAAGTCAAGAAAATTGTAACTCTGGATTTTGTTGTTGTTCGAGGGGCGATATGCGGCACGGCAGCTTGTGGGCATGAAGAAAGTCTTCTTTCCCGCTTAGCGTCTTGTTTTCAACGGAAAGTGGGCGGGGCGTATGTTTGCCAGAAAGTGTCTTAGCGATGCTCTCTTCTATTGGCTAGCGCTCCAACACATTGAACGTGATAGGCTAAGGGGCGGGACATCTCTAAGCGGTTGACCAATCACAACAAAGCTGGACAGCTAACCAATCAGAGCAGACTGGGCTCTGGTTTCAGACAGAGGGTGAAAAGAGGTGCTGCAGCACAGGCAGTATGAGAACAATAAAGAGCTTTTTGAACATTAACGCATGGAGACATGTCCCAGTAGAGACACTACATATAAATATGGACCTGGAAACTATCGCGTAATACGGCGCCTTTAATGTCGAAAGACCTTATTCATCATATTTATCATTTATTGTCTGGCAGAACAGTAAATAACATTTCCCTAGTTGTCACTTTTATCAGAAGTGAATCACTAAAATTGCGACATAAGCAGCTGCTCTTGAAAGTGTCATGTTTGTTGTTGTTGCTGTTGTTTAGTAGTGTTGCTGGTCTCAGAGCTGCAGACTGCTCCGTGATTCCAGCTGTCAGCAGCTGAGATAATTACAGCTCCATCCTCTGCTCTAACATTTTGTCATATTTCGTCTCTTTTATGAGCGGCCGGGCTCCGAGACGCATAATCTTTCTGTCCCGTCACAACGTCTCTCTGAGCTTCCTTTGTCTCAACGACTTTGATCTTATTCCCTTTCATGAGGCAGAGGTGGAGGATGTTATCTTATTCTGTACTCAAGTAAAAACACTGATAACACACTGTAACATCCTCATGTGACTGTCATACTATCATATATTATCTCATTAAGTTATAATTACTAATGCATTATTATAAAAGCTGATTGAGGTGGATCTCATTTTGAATGATTAACTAATACTTATTTTTATTATCTATTAACATGCTGATTATTTTCTCTTAATAATCCAATGATGTTTTGGTTTGTACAAATATGTTAAAAAATGTAAGGCAGATCTACACGGGGCACAAAGTCATACAAAATAGTACAATTATTTAAAGGAATTGTCAAATCTTCACACTTGAGAAGGAAGAACCACGAGACGTTTTTTTATATTAAAATCAAATTGTTTCTGATTCATTTCTTTCCATCGACTTTTGTTTCAACTTTACATTTTCATGTTTTGTGAAATAAAAATCTGACTTTTGTAAAGTCCTTTTACCTTTTTAAATCAAGCTTTGGAGCATTCAAAAATACAATATTTCCCTCTTAGATGTCGGTGAGTAGAAGTGGAAAAGGTGGCATTTAAAGAAAATACTACAGTAAAGTACAAGTACTTCAAACGTGTCCTTAAGTGCAGTACTAGCGTTCATATACTTGGTTTAATTCCAGCTCTGCTCTGAAGGGTCTCCACATATTTGTGGTGTTCCCGCCGCGCTGTGATTGTTGTTATCAGCGTCTGTCAGACGGCTGTTTTGACTCTCTGCGGCTCCTCGCTCAGACACCCTTGAGGATAAGAGCGTGCAGAGCGCCGGGCCTTCCAGATGTCACTGTGGCCCCGGATGTGACCGCAGAGATGAAGAGCTGCTCTTCCTCTCAGTCTTTATCTGCAGCTGCCACGCACGTCAGGACAACGCTCAATCGAGATTTAAAAATCTGTGGAAAAACTTTATTTTGAATCAAAGACAGGTTGATATTTATTTATATATTTTGGAGCGTCTTTATACATTGACCGTACAGATATTTTTCTGTATTAGGTTGGGTGTAGACAGAGGTGGTAGAAGTACTCATATGTTGTACTTGAGTAAAAGTAGAAGTACCAGAGTGTCAGAATACTCTGTTACAAGTAAAAGTCCTGCATTCAAAATGTCACCAAGTTAAAGTACAAAAGTATTATCATCAAAATATACTTAAAGTAGCGACAGTAAAAGTAGTCATTGTGCAGATTGGTTTATTTCAGAATAATATGTATGATATGTTTTATAAAGATTGATCATTAAAGTGTTCTCAAAGCTGGTGAAGGTGCAGCTAGTCTGAATGACTTTGTGTACTGAAGGGGAGCCGGTGAAAAAGATACGAGTAATTAAAGTGACAATTTTGTAGACATTTTCCTTTACAAATATTATTACAAAGTCAATTTATTGAAGATGTCAGAAAGAAAAACATACAACAATAATATATATATATATTCTCTTTTTTCCTTTTTTTTCTCACTCAAATTAATAATTATAACAAAGTACAAAAAAAAAAATAATACAAAAAAAACAAACAATAATAATTCTCAAATAGTCTCTGTCATGTTCAATAGGGGCACGAAGAAGAATGAAAGAATATCTGAACGTGTGTTTGTATGTTTATACTCTCTCACTCTGCCTCTTATATTGTTTCCCCCCAGAGCGTGAGCAGACGGTGTGTGAGCGCCACAGAGAGAGCGCTCAGTCCCCCTCCTCCTCCGGCTCCGCCATCTTCTCCTTCTTCCGCCCCCGGCCGGCTGTGGGTCAGTTCGTGCCTCAGTGCGACCTCCATGGAGCCTACGAGCCGACGCAGTGCCACAGCTCCATCGGGCAGTGCTGGTGTGTGGACGCCAGCGGGCAGGAGATCCCCAACACCCGCACCGGACCGGGGAACACCGCCCTGTGTGAGTCCCCTCCGACCTCTTACTGTATATCATCATGTGCTTTCTCTTCGACATCAACATGTGTCCCCTCTTCTTCATGTCTCTTCTACATCAACATGTGTCCCCTCTTCTTCATGTCTCTTCTACATCAACATGTGTCCCCTCTTCTTCATGTCTCTTCCACATCAACATGTGTCCCCTCTTCTTCATGTCTCTTCTACATCAACATGTGTCCCCTCTTCTTCATGTCTCTTCTACATCAACATGTGTCCCCTCTTCTTCACGTCTCTTCTACATCAACATGTGTCCCCTCTTCTCCATGTCTCTTCTACATCAACATGTGTCCCCTCTTCTTCATGTCTCTTATACATCAACATGTGTCCCCTCTTCTCCATGTCTCTTCTACATCAACATGTGTCCCCTCTTCTTCATGTCTCTTCTACATCAACATGTGTCCTCTCTTCTTCATGTCTCTTCTACATCAACATGTGTCCTCTCTTCTACATCAACATGTGTCCCCTCTTCTTCATGTCTCTTCTACATCAACATGTGTCCCCTCTACTTCATGTCTCTTCTACATCAGCATGTGTCCCCTCTTCTCCATGTCTCATCTACATCAACATGTGTCCCCTCTTCTTCATGTCTCTTCTACATCAACATGTGTCCCCTCTTCTTCATGTCTCTTCTACATCAACATGTGTCCCCTCTTCTTCATGTCTCTTCTACATCAACATGTGTCCCCTCTTCTTCGTGTCTCTTCTACATCAACATGTGTCCCCTCTTCTTCGTGTCTCTTCTACATCAACATGTGTCCCCTCTTCTTCATGTCTCTTCTACATCAACATGTGTCCCCTCTTCTTCATGTCTCTTCTACATCAACACGTGTCCCCTCTTCTTCATGTCTCTTCTACATCAACACGTGTCCCCTCTTCTTCATGTCTCTTCTTCATCAATATGTGTCCCCTCTTCTCCATGTCTCTTCTACATCAACATGTGTCCCCTCTTCTCCATGTCTCTTCTACATCAACATGTGTCCCCTCTTCTTCATGTCTCTTCTACATCAACATGTGTCCCCTCTTCTTCATGTCTCTACATCAACATGTGTCCCCTCTTCTTCATGTCTCTTCTACATCAGCATGTGTCCCTTCTGTGGAAAGAGACTCTGAAAGTTTCAGGAACAAAGATTTTCTCTCTTTTTGATCCATTTCTATAAAAACCTGTCTGAAAATGAGCTGATCAGATTTTGGCCACTTTATGATGTCATAACGATGTGTTGGCTTGTGTAGCCATTAGCCAATAGAGTGGTGCAGTGATGACATATTTTTGTAAGCTGCTCATGGGTTCCCTCGACAATAATGCAACAGGATCTCTCCATAGGATTTTGGAATATTGTAAAATAAGATCTGTGGAAAACGAACCTGTTCGATAAATGCACGTTTTGTTCAGCCGGATAATCTCCACGTCTACCCTACTTTATAATTTTCCAATCATAAATCTAATCGCCAGAAGCAAAATGCTAACGTTATGCTATAAAGGAACTACAGCCGAGTACAGCAGGGTCGCACGACTTCAACGTCACGCCAACTTTAGATCGATATTCAAACGTACAGATTGTAAATGGTACGAGTTGATGTGTTTGTTTGAACACTCTGCAGGAGGCAGGGACTTGCTTTCAAGCAGAACACGGCAAACAAACTTAGCGGGAGTGTTTACGTGTTCGGCGTAATGACGTACAACGACCTCGACAACTTCTGGAGTCCTATTCAGCCACTCGGTAACAACCATCGTTTTTCAGACACGTCAACTCTTCAGAAATCACCAGTGGGGTCACTGATGATGGATTTAATGTCGTAGAACAAAACGTGATCCGTCTCTTAAACGTGGTTCAACCACAGACCTTATTTCCAGCTATTTTCAAAGAACTAGTTAAAAAAAAAACGTTGGCTCTGAGACGAGGGAAGCGGAAACATGCTAACTCACTTCCGGGTTTTAGGACTCGTTCCTGCACCACTGTATTCACCTTACCCCTAGTTTCCACCGGGTCCGGCTGCGCCGCGGTTTTGGTCCGGCCTCCTCCGGCGTCATACCCTCCCGGGGCGCGTTTCAGAAGCATTTCAGAAGCGGAGCGTCTTGCCTGCCGGCTCGCAGTTTCAGTTGATTTGAGCATATTTCCTGGACAGACTTTGTACAGACAAAGTTAATAATAATTGTAATATCCCAGTTATAAACGACATGAATCAAAGATGTGTTGCTGTATTTTAGTGGTAAAATCATCATAATTATTCTATATATATAATTTACACAGTGCCTGTAAACCGGAGGAGAACGCTGGCATTTCTCCTCCTACTTGAACGATTACGGAGGGATAGCGTCTGCAAAATGAGTTTGTGTGTGTGTGTGTGTATATATATATATATATATATATGCTCTGAACGTTCCACTTCCTGCCTGCCCGACATTATCTTACGGCTGCGTCGCGTCGAAAAATAGACTTCAATCCTATTTCGAGCGGAGCCCAGCGACGAGACGCTTCTGAGCCGTAACGCGGCGCGTCTGGTGGAATAGCACCCATTGACTAGAGCGGCCGCGATCCTTGCGGCCGCGATCCTTGCGGACGCTGCGGCGCAGCCGCAATGCAGCCGTAACACGCCGCAGACGAACCCGGTGGAAACTAGGAGTTACTCTGCGCTTCCAGATTGCATCATTCTGATCCAACTTCTGGTTCAGAGCGGAAATGCTATTACTTTGCTTAGGCAAGGCAAGTTTATTTATATAGCACCTTTCAACACAAGGCAATTCAAAGTGCTTTACAAAAATGAAAGACATTAAGAAAATGGCATTTAAAATCAGTCATTAAAAAGAAAAGCTAATAAAATAAACATTAAAAGAAAAAATACATGGATAAAAGTTACAGTGCAGTCTAAGATATGAATAGTTCAATGTTTAGCGTCGCCAACTTAACCAACCTTTGTTACACTGGTGCATACATAGACACAGTAAGTAAAAAGCAGTATATATATATATATTAGTGCTGTCAAAATTATCGCGTTAACGGCGGTAATTAATTTTTTGAATTAATTGCGTTAAAATATTTAACGCATGTGCAGAATGGCCCGCCCCATACGTGCCGCCAGTGGCAGCGCCAGGGTATGGCTGGGGTAGGCTACACCCATACCAAGAAATGGCTTAGCCCCACCATGAAAAATGATGTTAAAGTAAGCAAAATAAAGTCTGCCAACTCGCGCGGAGTAAATTGCACAGACAGCAGTTAGTAAGATTGATTTCAGTAGCCACGGTTTTGAAAACTTTTGTCACGTAGTGATCGTCTTCTCAATAGAACATCTTTGATAACGGCGTGGTGTTGTTGCAGGAAGTCCCGACGGAGAATACTCTTGCTGTAGTACAGGGCAGAGCCATATAATAGTAATAATATGGCTCTGGTACAGGGGTGCACATAACTGGTACGCAGGTGATGTGCGTAATCTGAAATGCGTACCGTCACTTGTGTCACAAAGCGCATTTGCGTACCGACGTACTTGTGAAGCTTTTCCAGAAGGCGGTTAGATCACCGGACGACAGAGTCGGTCTCCGTGTGCACAGACAGGGCTGCTGTTAACGTCGGTCTGTATAACGGAACTGTGCCAAAACTAGCCAACCGGCTGCGGAGGGAGACTCCCCCCTTCACTGGACAACTGCGCTAAAACAGCTGATCACAACGTTCACACTCTTTGGTCACGAAGTACTCCACTAGCCCCCCCCCCCCCCCTCGACTTTCCTGAAGTACTCCCCCGTTGATAGAAATCAACACGTAAATGAATTTGACATAAGATGTATTTAGTTGAAATACTTTTCCAAGCTGAAACGTAGTAATTGTGTTTCCAATATGCTTTCAGTTTATACCAATAATGCATTTTTGGGAATTACGCCGGTGATGGGCTGGTTGGAGTTTAAAAAGCACACGTCTATAATGTTTTTATTGAAACTATCACTGCCAGAAAGGTAGACATGTCCACAAGTTTAACCATATGTTATTAAATAATAATTAATTGCATTTATTTGAGCACTTTTTACAAGAGTAATCAATAGTTTTTATTGTGTTTTGATGTCTTTCTGTCCCTGTCAGCACCTGATCTGATCTGTGGTATTTCCCCCCAAAAAAGAAAACCTGGTATTTCACAATCACACGAAAAATGATCTTCATTAAACTAAAACCTGCCCCCTGATCTCCCCCTCCTCTCAGGTATTGATCAGGGGGTGAATCCTCCTCCGGTGGGTCCGACCCCTCGACCAGACGTCCACCCCGTTGCTCCGGGGACTCACCTGCTGTTCGCTCAGAGCGGGAAGATCGAGCGCGTTCCTCTGGACGGAAACAGCATCAAGATGGACGAGGCCAAACCTCTGCTGCACATCCCCGTAAGACCATCAGATGTATCTTCAATGTTAGATTCCTCGTAAATATGTCCTTTGCAAAGAAACAGTGTCCCGTAGATTTTACATTAAATGATACAGAGTTAACTGGTGCTTTGTCCTAAGGGAATTACATATAGTAGATTAAATGCGAACATCAATCATGGTTCTTCTAACTGTTCATTAAAATCCTCCAAAGGTTGAGAATTCGAGGGGGGGAAAAGTCAAGGTCTTGAACGTTTTAAAAGAGCTTGAACTTGAAATATTTGTTTTTTTAAATGTTCGATTTAACGTTGATCAACAGGCTACGTGTTGCTGTGTTATTGTTTCAGGCACCACATGCCTCAAGTACCGTACTTTTCGGACTATAAAGCTCACCTGCATATAAGCCGCAGCAGCTAAATTGTCCGTCTGTCTTGCTCTCGTTCTGTCTCTCGGTTCCACTTTTACTTTGGCGCGCTACCTGTCTCACTCTTTTCCGGCCTCCAGCTTTTCCTGCTGGATCCCGCCCTTAAAGGTGGCGGGCGCGGACCGGTCATAGAGCCCATAGAGTTAAAGGTGGTTAATTTTACCTGTAAAATCCATAGATCTAGGAGGTTCCCTAGTGGGGAAAAAAGTTGCGGCTTATAGTCCGAAAAGTACGGTATTGCTGTCTTTAACCTTTCATCTTTGTCTCAAACTATGCCATGTTAGTTCGTGAATTTGGTGGAATTTGATGTAGAAAGTGTCTAAAATCTCTTTTTTTCATATTTAAGTGGGTGTGGGAATCCTGTGGAAAGTAGCCACTGATTCAGATGTCAGCAAATTAGCTTTTTAATTCTGCCTTCACGAGTTAAAATGGTTCTTTGTCTGAGAATCAGGTCTGATCTTTTTTGGCGTTTTATGAAGATGTGTTTCCATTGTTTTTTCGAAGCTTGGCTAACAGTTTCCCCCTGCTTCCAGTCTTTGTGCTAAGCTAGGCTAACAGTTTCCCCCTGCTTCCAGTCTTTGTGCTAAGCTAGGCTAACAGTTTCCCCCTGCTTCCAGTCTTTGTGCTAAGCTAGGCTAACAGTTTCCCCCTGCTTCCAGTCTTTGTGCTAAGCTAGGCTAACAGTTTCCCCCTGCTTCCAGTCTTTGTGCTAAGCTAGGCTAACAGTTTCCCCCTGCTTCCAGTCTTTGTGCTAAGCTAGGCTAGACACTTCCTGTACCTCTCTCTGCTCAGGATGCTCAGAGAGAAAACTTCTTTGCATCTTATAATCTATAACCTTTCAAAGTGTCTTTAAGCTTTACCAAAATCAAATCATCACATTAACGGATAATCCCATGAAAAATGTTGTATTTGTTTCTAGTTTTTCCACCATTTACCACCAAGTAAAGAGAAAGATCCATGTTCCAAACCAGATTGAGCTTCCTATGGAGACAAAAAGACACATTTTCTTGACTCTATGGAGTTTTTCTGATGACGTCATTCGGTCTTCATATTGAACAACGTACACACAGTGTCAGTGTTTCTCATGAACTTCTAAGCGTTCCTGGTTGCTGTGAAACAATCCACTTATTGTTCTTAAACATATTTCAGCGTCTCGTTTCTCCTCTCTCATAAGTCATCTGCGTTAATGTACTGCAGGCGAACACAAAGCTCTCCGTCTTTCTGTCATCGCCACACAAAAGGCTCTTTGAAAATGAAACGGCGGCTGAATGAAAGCGTCTGTCTGCTCCTGCGTTTCCTCTCAGGACCGAGTGGTGATCGCCCTGTCGTACGACTGCGTGGAGAAGATGGTTTACTGGACCGACATCACCGGGCCGTCCATCAGCAGGGCGCGTCTGAGCGGAGGAAGCATCATGCCTGTCGTCACCACAGGTACAGCAGACGTCACAAAGTCACTTCTGTCACAAAGTCACTTTACGTGGCTGAGCGACACGAAGAAGGCCAATCTTACTCAGTGTCCTAAGGTTCTTTTAAAACCTTTAGTGTGTTTTTTGACAGCAACAAGACATTTTAATAATTGTTTCTCACATTAAAAACACATTTTTAGAGTTAGTTTCTCTTATTTGTATTAGATTTTTTAATATAACTATATATTTTTTTATTTATAAGACAAAAAAAACAATTATATAAAAAAGAACCTGGAAGTTTCTGGATAAAAGTCATATATTATTTACAAAAAGAAATCCCTGAAATTGTGTTTCTTTTATTGTCAGAAACATTTATAAAAATAAAGATGATGACATTAGGGTTAGGGTTTCCTGTAGGGATCAGATGATGCAATGCTTGTGTTAATAAAAAAGCATTTAAAAAAGATTTGACTCATCCTCTAAGTTAAGATTACTCTCAAATGTTCAGAAGCCATTACCACTGTTAGTGATTCCCCCTCTTTGCCTGAGGTCTGATCTGTGTGTTCCCGGGTTTCCTCAGATCTCCAGAGCCCTGAAGGCATCGCGGTGGATCACGTCTCGCGGCTCCTCTTCTGGACCGACTCCATGCGCGACACGGTGGAAGTTTCCAAACTGGACGGCAGCCAGCGGCGAGTTCTGTTCGACACGGACCTGATCAACCCGAGACCCATCGTGGTCAACCCGGCGTACGGGTGAGTGCTGCAGGAACAACAAGAAGAAACTAATCAGAATTTCAATAATAATGTGTATAGTGGACTGTCTTAAAGGGGACCTATCATGCAAAATGCACTTTTTGATGTCTTTTATACATGAATATGTGTCCCCGCCCGGTGCGTCAGGGAACTCACAAAGTGTCAGGAAACAAAACCCTCTCTCTTTTCCTCCGTACCCACATCTCTAAAAACGGGGGAACAACGGAGCGGATCCAGATTTGCGTCCGATATGACGTAATATCGGAAGCAATGCGCGACATGTTTTGGACGTAATATGGTCTTTGTTTACATTAGCATGGCTAACACTCAGAGCTAACCTGTACTGGAGAGAGTGTGTGTGAAGAAGCAGGAAATAAAAAACCGGTAAGAGAAAAAGCCTTTGAGCTCCATGCTGTTTCAGACAAATAATCCTTGATGTGGTTTGGAACATGATATGGCATTTAATCACGGCAGGATTTAACTGTATCTGCCGGTAGAATTCTGAGCATGTTTGCAACTTATATATATATCAATATTCCAATTACTTGTAGACTATTCTGCACTATTTCTATTTCTATCATATTCTATTTTATTTTACTTACTTGCACTATTTTATCAGTTGTATTGTGTTGCACTGTTGGCGGATCCTATGACCTAAGATTTTCATTTTCATAACTACACTGTAGCTATGTACAAATGACAAGAAAAACCTTGAATCCTTGAATCCTTGAATCCTAGAATCCTAGCTTTCCTCTGACTGGTTGTTTCCCGTTGCTTCAGGCGGCTGTACTGGGCAGACTGGAACAGAGACGGGCCCAAAATCGAGATGTCGAACATGGACGGGACGGATCGGACGGTCCTGGTGAAAGACGACCTGGGGCTTCCCAACGCTTTGACCTTTGACATCGAGCAACAGGAGCTGTGCTGGGCCGACGCAGGTGAGACTCACCTGAGGCATCGTCGTGTTGTTAGAAAACACAGAATCAGAAACGGGTTTATTACCAGGTAGGTTGGCACGTACGAGGAATTTCACTTGATGTCGTGGTGGATACATAAATGTATATAAAAAAAAAAAAAAGACAGATAGATAGATAGAAAACTATTTTAAGAACACTATAATAACATAAGAAAATAAGAGAAAATATAGTCAAATGAAATAAAGCAGTATTTACATTGAAATAGAATGGAATAAAATATGTGCAGTAAAAAAAACAGATATTGTCAACATTGTGTGCATTACTGTAATGCATAGAGTCTGCGTTGTGGCTCAAGATCAATCAGAACTGAGATCAGGTTAGTTGTCATTGATTGATTGAATGATTGATTGATTGATTGATTGATTGATTGATTGATTGATTGATTGGTGTACAGGGACTCGTAAGTTGGAGTGTATGGATCCTCACCGGCGGCTGAGGAGGCAGATCGTCGAGGGGATCCAGTATCCCTTCTCCATGGTGTCCTTCGGAAAGAACCTGTATTACACCGACTGGAGGAGGTAACAAACATCAATATACTCAACTGTCTTCAGCTGCTTATAGAGAGGCGCAGGAACGAGTCCTTAACCTGGGAATGAGTCAGCATTTCAGTATTTCCGGGCACCTTCTTCTCAAAGTCAATAGTTTTTTTGTGGTTAGAAGAATACATTAAAGTCTGTTGTTAACACAAGCTAAAGAAATGTTCACGTTTTGTTCTACGACATAACATAAGTCAGCAAGAACCCCACTGGTGAATGCCCAAGGCGTCTATGCTTCATAAGAACAGTGGTCGTTAACAATGGTCTTAATTAGACTACTAAACGTCATTACTTTAGTAATAACTTTAATAATGTACTTATTGTAAGTCGCTTTGGATAAAAGCGTCAGCTAAATGCAATGTAATGTAATTACGCCAAACATTAGCCATGATTAGAAGTCTTGTCACCTATAGCCAACGTTAAGTTTGACTTCTGCCAATTGCATGTATGCTTCATCAAGTATAAAATGGTGGTAATATGTGGAGATGGTCCTGCTGAGGAAAACGTGTAAGTATCAGAAACATGGGTTTGCCCCAATCCTATCTTCTGTAATAATTCAAAAGCCAATGGAAAAATCCCAAAGCTTTTTGTTTAGCGAATCCTTGCAATGCTAACTTCCGGGTCGGCCTACACAAAGAAGTCATCCCTGCACCTCTCTAAAGTCAGTTGTGTTCAACCCTGTGTTAGTCTGACCGCCAGCCATCACTCTGTGGTCTGGGGTCAATCATTTTGTTTTGTTTGTGCGTATTTTCCAGAGAGGCGGTGGTCTCCGTGGACCGCTTCTCAGAGAAAGAGACCGAAGAGTTCCTGCCTCAGAAACGCTCTCGACCGTACGGCATCACCTCGACACCGACGCAGTGTCCACAAGGTACGGCTTCACTTTAATAACAAGATACAGAGTAGGTAGACCTGTCGGAGAAAACGAAGTGAAGGAACCAAGGTTATTACACAGGACGTAAGCAATCAGCTGTTTTGCAAAGATGCATGGAGGGTTTGTACTCTCTGGTTTCTGACAGAGCCTTTTTCTGCGAGCTATGGGTTTAAAATACAAGAGCTGCACATATCATATCATATGAGGTACATATCGCCTTACATCTTCATTATCGTAATAACATGTCTTTTCCTGGTGTCAGATGCCACACTACGGGAAGGGAATGTCATTTTCTGAACTTAACAGACTTTTCTACATGTTCTTTTTTAAATGTTTTACCCACTTAGCCATTATATCGATTGATACATTTTATTTCGAACAAGTAAAATAATTACAAAAAAAATATTTTTTTGCAGTGCATAGTCATGTAAGATAAATCACACCAAAAAAAATACATTTACAACAACAACAACAACAACAACAACAACAACAACAACAACAACAACAACAACAACAGCATTAGCAACATAAACAGTCCCACATCTAGTGTTCGAGAAGGAGTGAGAAGAAGTATAATTTATTTAATCTCACCCCCTTGTCCCTAAATGATTTATTTATAATCTATAATCTGCATTAATTATTATTATTATTATTATTATTATTATTATTATTAATCGACTTTACCTGTTGATTGACATATATACATATACACATATGTACATACACACATACATACCCACACATACACATATATACATATACTAAGGAGGCGTGTGGCACAGTGGCGGGTGCGTTGGTGTTCGGATCAGGGGGGCACAGGTTCAAACCCCACTGCAGTCAGCATGTCGTTGTGTCCCTGAAGACACTTCACCCCAAATGGCTCCTGTGGGGATTGCCCACAGTATTGAGCATGTGAGTCGCTTTGGATAAAAGCGTCTAACATGTAATGTAATATATGCACATATACATATACACACCTACATACTCACACACATACACATAGTCAAAGAATCACTAGTTATATCAACATAAATAGTGATTCTTTTTCACAAATCTTGTTATATAAATAGTTATGAAAGCACCATAGACCTATAATATCCTCGGAATATCAATGTTGAGTTTATTTGATCAGAAATATCATGATATTTGATTTTCTCCATATCACCCAGCCATAATCTCTTTTTAAATATCATCATCATTGTTCCTCGACCTCTTCTAAGGGGTCGAGGTATGAACTATTTATGGCTGATACATGTTCTATGTATCTATATTTATATACGTCTTGGAGCTGCTGCACCTGCATGTCCCCTCTGCGGATCCAACAACATTTACCTTATCTTAAATCGAGCTAACTCTGTTATGTTTATATGAAGAGCAGCTCGGGGGAGTCCTGATCAGAGCCGTTTAGCGCGCTGAGTGCAGATGTACTCGCTGACCGCAGTAATTGATTCCTGATGCATATAGTATGTGGATGGATATAGGCGTGGGAACTCCGGAGCGGTGACCTCAGGGGAAGCCAGATGTTAGCATGGAGGCTCACAGCTGCTCCGAGCAGCGATGAGAAACACATCCTCCTCCACCTGCTGCCGCGCCGACGGGGTTTAACTGTCCCTCCACTTCCTAAAGCCTCGCTAAACACTTCTATTTAACTTGGCAGCATGTTCTCGGGTCACTTTCTTTCTGTTTTACAGACTGCACCACAACCGGCCTTATCTGTTAAAGGGGCCCTATTTTGCTTTTAGGGGGTTTTCCTTTCCTGTAGTGTGTTGTATAGGTTTTTAGTGCATGTACATTACATTACATTTAACTCACGCTTTTATCCAAAGCGACTTACAGGAAGTGCGTTCGACCAAGAAGATACAACCTTGAAGAAAACTGAATCCTAGGTTTCATAGAGCCAAAACATTTCAAGTGCTACTCAACTAGCTTTAGATAAGCCCGTCCTTTATTAGTATATAAGTCCTTTATTAGTACATAAGTGCTTTGTTAGTAATTCTACCGCTCGAAGTGGAGTCGAAAGAGATGAGTTTTCTGTCTGTGCCGAAAGACGCAGATGGTCTGGAAAGGCTAAAAAGGAGTTGCCTGAAACGCCTCCATTGGACTCCTTTGTTTACTTCTGTAGCATAATGACATCACGAAACACTTGTGCTTCTATTGGCTAGCGCTCCAACACATTGTACTTGATAGGCTAAGGGGCGGGACATCTCTTGACCAATCACAACAGAGCTGGCCAGCTAACCAATCAGAGCAGACTGAGCTCTGGTTTCAGACAGAGGGTGAAAAGAGGTTCTGCAGCACAGACAGTATGAGAAAAATAAAGAGCTTTTTGAACATTAGAGCATGGAGACATGTCCCAGTAGAGACACGACATACTGATATGGACCTGAAGATGAGCAGAACAGGGCCCCTTTAATAAAGACGTTAAATGTAGACCGCGGTGCTGAAGGACGTTCATTCTGTGGCTCTTTGAGGAAAGGCAGGCATTATTATTTCCTTTGGGATGGTTGGGGATGTTTAGACGCAGCTGTTACTTACAGCACATGTGAGAAAGAACGTGGATTTAAACCTCAAAACTGTGGTGTGAGTTTTACCTCCAGCTCATGAGTTTCACACCAGATGTAAAAGGCAAGCCGTCAACAGCTGCAGCTAAATAATAATACGTTGGTTCGACAATTACATCTTACATTGTGTGCATTTTGGAAACATTCAGCAATCTGACACGCTACTGTAAATCATAAAGTATCTATAATGGAGTCGTGCTTTCCCTCTGAACACGCCGTGAGCACGAGTTACACATTCATAATACATTTAAACCTTGGCATGTTGTTTTCAAAATGCTATTGTTTGCATTTTCAGTTTAGGTACTTTCAAAAATCTGCAATTTGTTTTGATGAATAAGTCAAAGTAATGTTTCAAGAAGATATACCAAGCATTTGATGGTTCCTAGTTCGCTGTAAATTCACTTAGTTTAAGGATGTTGGTCAAACAAAACAAGGCTTTGATGATTTGACATTTTACTTTGATTAAAGAGACATAATGGATTATTCTCATTGTCAGGTTCATATCAGTATGTAGTGTCTCCACTGGGACATGTCTCCATGCTTTAATGTCCAAAAAGCTCTTTACTTTTCTCATACTGCCTGTGCTGCAGCACCTCTTTTCACCCTCTGTCTGGAACCAGAGCCCAGTCTGCTCTGATTGGTTAGCTGGCCGCAGGGTTCGAGTTATAATCTGAGCTTTATGGGGGTCTAATAATAATGATGTATTGCGCACCTCGGAGGTGAAGTGCAGGCTGATATCATTCATGAGAGAATACGATGCGTAGTTTCTTTTTATTTTAGCCCATTTACCTCGTTAACGTAAATAATACTCGTTACCTTGACACATGCATTATTTGTGATTAAAATAATGGTTGTTGGTAATGTATTGGCGACCCTCACAGATGTATGATTTCACCGCATCCATAGGAGCTCAGACCCCTCCTTATTGGCTCCCACATAACTCGAACCCTGACTGGCCGGCTGTGTTGTGATTGGTCGACCGCTTAGAGATGTCCCGCCTCTTAGCATATCACGTACAATGTGTTGGAGCGCTAGCCAATACAAGTGCAAGTGTCACATAGTGATGTCCTTATGTTCCTGAAGTAAACAAAGAAGTCTAATGGAGGTGAACACAGGGATGTTAGCCTTTTCAGACCTTTTCCATGCACCTATATAACACACTACAGCAGGGGTGTCAAACTCAATTTCATCGCGGGCCACATCAGCATTATGGTTGCACTCAAAGGGCCGGTTGTAACTTTAAGAATATATAAAAATACATATATAAATATATCATATATATAAAATAATGTATTATATTACATCATTGCCTCTGCATTGGATTATCATCGGATAGGGTAATAACTTCATGATTGACTACGTCTGAAAGCAGAAGTCTAGGGCAAATAATTGCAAGTCTTTTCAGTGCGTATGTCCCAAAATGATTTAAAAAGAAAAACCAAATTCTGGAGAAAAAATAAATAGAAGTGACATTTTGAAATAAAAATCTAATTCTGAGAAAAAGGAATTCTATGAAAAAATGCATATTTTGAAGAAAAAAAGGCAAATTCTGAGAAAAAAAGGCAAATTCTGAGAAAAAAAGTCATATTTGAGATGCATTGTGGGACATGTAGTTTATGGGCAACGTGCTTCTGTAGCATGTAACCGTATAATAAACATATTATATTCTTTGCAAGCTCTTGTGGGGCCACATAAAATGAAGTCGCGGGCCGAATGTGGCCCCCGGGCCTTGAGTTTGACACCCCTGCACTACAGGAAAGGGAGAACCCCAAAAAACATAATAGTGCCCTATTACTTGTACATGTAATGTGACGCCCTGTGCCCTGTGCCGCTTTCTGGCGGATGATTTAACCAGATTTAAAGCTGCATCTCTGTATTAATGCCGCCTCTTCCTCTCTCAGCCTATAACTACTGCTCCAACAATGGCGGCTGCTCTCACCTGTGCCTCCCGCGGCCCGGCGGCTTCACCTGCCGCTGCCCGGACGCCTCCGAGGGTCAGTGTGAGGAGAGGAACCTGTGAGGAACCTGCGAGCTGCTGCTGCTGGGACACACAAAACACTCTTAACTCGACGTTGGTGTTTCCTACATTTCTTACTTGAATTGAACATTTTCCACAATCTTTTGTATGTGTTTCTGGCCGTCGGAAGCTGTTCAGACTTTACTGTATTTATGATGTCACACTTCAGGTGAGATGATTCACGTTTGAATTCAGATGTTTGTATTTAGACTCCTGGGTGAAGAGTTTCTCCTCAAAATGAGACCAAAGTGACACAAAATCTTAAACAGGGATTTTTTTAAAGACCATAGGTAAACCAAAAACCCTTGTGATGATAATTATTTGAAAAGGTACTGAACGATAAACTATACGTTGTTTTTTATTATATTTTAAAGGTGGAACTCCTTCGTTTTTCCTTATAACTGCGTAAACAATCAGATATAATTCAATCAATCTTCTGTAATGATTAAATAATTGAGAAAAAAAGGTTCGTTAGGGCCTTTTCGAAATGTTTGACGTTTCAAAAAATGCCTTAAAAAGGTTTCTGAAAAGGAAAAACCTTTCCCTGAAGTTACTTTAGGACAGCCGTGTGTTATCTGTCTTTATCTAATCTGAATACAGGCAATCTTTTGGCTGCAGCGCCCCCTGGAGGTGAAAGGCAGTCATATCAGCTCAAAGGCCTTCTTGGAGTTGTCACACATTTTTCTGAAACTATTCAAGAGTTACAGAAATATCACAAAACCGATGCATCATATTTAGTTTAATCCAAACAAATATATATAGTGTATATATATTGTAGCACATTAAGTGAAGACTTGATGAAATATGTACTAAGAAACGACCAAAAAGGCCTAAAATATGTTGCAAAATAGTCAAATATTTTGCATAATTTCAAGTTTTTATTATACAAAAGGTAAAGTGGCCGTGTGACGACACTATATTGTCCACCAGAGTTTATATCCAAAAAAGTCTCCATAAAAGCTCTATTAGTTTCCGTATGATAATAAAAAGCTGATGTGCTTTCTCTAAAATGATACAGGACGTTTTGTTTTTTAAAGGATTACAAAAGTAGGTTTTTTTTTACAGAGATGTTTGACTCATTTGTAAAATAAACCAAACCAAGCCAATATGGGATTATTCTATATTTTAGCAATCTTATGATACATTAGATTTATTCCCCTACAGAGCTGACTTGTATGTTATTATTATCTTGGAAGTGGACCACTATAATCACCACTGTGACCCTGAGGTGGTGGAAAGGGCTAACAACCTTTTTATGACTTACAAGATGTATCGTGTTGTGTGTACTACGACTCAGTGTATTTTTGATATGAACTTGTAAATAATGACCTGATATGCAGACGGTATGTTTCAATGTTGCCTGAGATCTACCTGAAGACGATTACTGTGAAGGTGTGAGGGAAGTATCGAGAGGACAAGGAGTATGTTTCTGTCATGTGAACATCTTTTTATTCAAGACTGGACAGTGCTGAATTAGGAGCTGTGTTTTCATCTCAAATAAAAGCAGACAAAACTACAAAAAATACATGTTTTGAAAGACTCCTCAAATATACCTGCAAATATTGAAATTAGGGAATGTTAAGCAACATAATCAAACTGCTTCTTATGTCAACAATTATTTAAAATGATCCTAAAACCAGGACAAATACAATTATCCAATTTTGAGAAGCTTATTGGAGCAGCGATCATTTTCAAATATTCATTTTGGCAACAATCTTACTTTTTGAAACATGAAAATACACTTTAATTTGGATTCAAACCCGTCAAAGACTGTCAAACTCTTAATTTGATTGTAATATTGCCCGACATAGACTTGTATACACTAAGACTATTCGAACCTGCTGCTAAAAAATAATAAGTAAAACGTCCCTCATTTGTAAAGTGAAGTTTTGTTTGATATAAACACAAATTGTTAAAAAATAATAATCCAGAAATGTGGTCGTTAGAGAATAAAGAGCCGAGCTTGTGAAACAGGTAAAATGGTGACTCAGCAGGAAAAACGTCTGAACTGGTGCTAATGTTTAAAAACAGTCAGTGTTTGCATGACAGGAACATCATTGTGTTGGAGGTGAGGTGAAGAGCAGGTCGGTGCAGCGTTTCTAAACTCAGGTTTTTGTTGTGTGGTAACTGATCCCCCATCAGGGAGGAAGCGGTCTGTTCCGACGATCAGCCAGAGGGAACATTAACAACCTGTACAGCCTCAATAAACATGTTTAAAACAAAACGTCAGTGTGGAGAGTTCTGTTTCATATAACCCGTCGTTATTAAACCCACAGCTGATGAGAGGATGTGTCATCCAGATGCAATTCAAATAAATACTCCACTTAAAATGTGTCTTCAGTTACACTTAAAGGTGGAGTGGGTAAGTTTGAGAAACCGGCTCGAGACACACTTTTTGTTATATTCCATGGAATGCTCTCAACATCCCGAGAGCAATGAATATCTGAAGTGCTTTGACAAAAAATCCATACAAAAATGTCATCTGTGGAAGCCGTAATACTTTAAAAAGCACAACCGATCCGTTTAGCCGCCCTGCCTGTCAGCCTTCCATCTCGTGCACGCACAAATGTATCTCGTGCCCTCATTGGTCATGTGCGCGTTCATGTGTGTTGGAGGAGGTGCTCTGTGAGGAAGTCTGAAGGAAGGGGCGGATTCTTTTCGGCTGTGTACTTTCAAATTTTAGTGCACTCGAGCCGGTTTCTGAAACTTACCTACCCCACCTTTAATATAACGGCTCAATTGAATACTCTATTCTGATTGGTCAATGAGGTTGTTAATACACTGTTGCTAAGGATAACATGACCATTGCTAAGGAAGATCAAGGTATTATGTGCAGTCATATTAGTCAGAACCCAATTCAAGGTACTGGTCTTCACATATAGAGCTGGCCATGGCCTGATCCACCCTCACAGCACAACCCGGGCCCTGAGGTCCTCTGAGCAAGGCCTCCTAAGGGTGCCCCGAACCAGGCTAAAGACTAAGGGGGACCGTGCCTTTGAGGCGGTGGCCCCAAGGCTTTGGAACGAACTCCCCCAGAAACTAAGAGCCTCTGTCTCAGTAGATTGTTAAGGGGCAGTTAAGGACCCACCATTTGAGACAGGCCTTTGGGGCGCCGGGGGAGGTGAGTTAGTGGCTGTCTTTCATTGGTGTGTTATCCTATGTGCTACCTGCTGCTGTTGCCTTTTATTCCACATGTTATAGTTGTACTTTGAACGTTGTCCTGTGTCCTGTACTGTAAAGCACTTTGTACCTCCGTGTTGAGAAGGCTGCTATATTAATAAAGCTTTACTTAGTCTGAGAGGAAATACGGTTGATTGTTGATAACCATAACTTTATTTTTCATCGATCAGAAAACACACTGGAATACTTTTCTAACATTTATTTTAATATTTAGCGTAACAGCTCAACTGTCCCCAGAAGAGAAAACAAAAACAGCGCAAAAGGAAACAGGTTAATTTTGTTAGTGCGTCTGATTTCACTTTGGTGATTCTGAAATTCTGAATGAAGCCATGCATTTTCCAGAGCAGTGCTTTGACTCGGGGAGCGGGTCAATGCTCTGAGCCGACGGATCCAGCTGGGGAGTCGTGTTGGAGTGAATCCAGCTCTCAGGGAAAGTCTGTGAGTTTCTCCACGGAGGAAACGGTCAGCTGCTGCTGGACGTCAGAAGCAGCTGAAGTTCAGTTTCAGTCCGGGCGGTTCTTCAGGACCAGCGGACCTGCACCTGGTCTCCGTCCTCTATCGCGTACTGAGACAGGGTTTTCAGGTCGATGTCAATCTCATACTCAATCCCCATTTTCTACAAAGAAAGGAAGTTAAAGGTCACCTCTGGTGCAAAATCCACGTCTCTTCTACATCAACATGTGTCCCCTCTTCTTCATGTCTCTTCTACATCAACACGTGTCCCCTCTTCTTCACGTCTCTTCTACATCAACACGTGTCCCCTCTTCTTCACGTCTCTTCTACATCAACATGTGTCCCCTCTTCTTCATGTCTCTTCTACATCAACATGTGTCCCCTCTTCTTCATGTCTCTTCTACATCAACATGTGTCCCCTCTTCTTCATGTCTCTTCTACATCAACACGTGTCCCCTCTTCTTCATGTCTCTTCTACATCAACACGTGTCCCCTCTTCTTCATGTCTCTTCTACATCAACACGTGTCCCCTCTTCTTCATGTCTCTTCTACATCAACACTGTGTCCCCTCTTCTTCATGTCTCTTCTACATCAACATGTGTCCCCTCTTCTCCATGTCTCTTCTACATCAACATGTGTCCCCTCTTCTCCATGTCTCTTCTACATCAACATGTGTCCCCTCTTCTCCATGTCTCTTCTACATCAACATGTGTCCCCTCTTCTCCTCGTCTCTTCTACATCAACATGTGTCCCCTCTTCTTCATGTCTCTTCTACATCAACATGTGTCCCCTCTTCTCCACGTCTCTTCTACATCAACATGTGTCCCCTCTTCTTCATGTCTCTTCTACATCAACATGTGTCCCCTCTTCTCCACGTCTCTTCTACATCAACATGTGTCCCCTCTTCTTCATGTCTCTTCTACATCAATATGTGTCCCCTCTTCTCCACGTCTCTTCTACATCAACATGTGTCCCCTCTTCTTCATCGTCTCTTCTTCATCAATATGTGTCCCCTCTTCTCCATGTCTCTTTTACATCAACATGTGTCCCCTCTTCTCCATGTCTCTTCTACATCAACATGTGTCCCCTCTTCTTCATGTCTCTTCTACATCAACATGTGTCCCCTCTTCTTCATGTCTCTTCTTCATCAACATGTGTCCCCTCTTCTTCCATGTCTCTTCTACATCAACATGTGTCCCCTCTTCTCCATGTCTCTTCTACATCAACATGTGTCCCCTCTTCTTCATGTCTCTTCTACATCAACATGTGTCCCCTCTTCTCCACGTCTCTTCTACATCAACATGTGTCCCCTCTTCTCCACGTCTCTTCTACATCAACATGTGTCCCCTCTTCTACATCAACATGTGTCCCCTCTTCTCCATGTCTCTTCTACATCAACATGTGTCCCCTCTTCTCCATGTCTCTTCTACATCAATATGTGTCCCCTCTTCTCCACGTCTCTTCTACATCAACATGTGTCCCCTCTTCTCCACGTCTCTTCTACATCAACATGTGTCCCCTCTTCTTCACGTCTCTTCTACATCAACATGTGTCCCCTCTTCTTCATGTCTCTTCTACATCAACATGTGTCCCCTCTTCTCCATGTCTCTTCTACATCAACATGTGTCCCCTCTTCTTCATGTCTCTTCTACATCAACATGTGTCCCCTCTTCTTCATGTCTCTTCTACATCAACATGTGTCCCCTCTTCTTCATGTCTCTTCTACATCAATATGTGTCCCCTCTTCTCCACGTCTCTTCTACATCAACATGTGTCCCCTCTTCTTCATGTCTCTTCTTCATCAATATGTGTCCCCTCTTCTCCATGTCTCTTCTACATCAACATGTGTCCCCTCTTCTCCATGTCTCTTCTACATCAACATGTGGCCCCTCTTCTTCATGTCTCTTCTACATCAACATGTGTCCCCTCTTCTTCATGTCTCTTCTTCATCAACATGTGTCCCCTCTTCTCCATGTCTCTTCTACATCAACATGTGTCCCC